>NW_024599422.1:0-134678 GCF_004379255.2 Salvia splendens | reverse complement strand
CCTATAAATATCGGCTCATGCGCCAGATTCGGATGTGTAAAGACTTAAAGCATCTGATCTATTACAGATTTAATACTGGACCGGTTGGGAAAGGTCCTGGTTGTGGCTTTTTGGCTCCTATGTGGAGAGTGTGGTTGTTTTTCCTCCGGGTATTGTTCCTCTCCTGGAAAGGTGGCTTGGAAATCTACTTGCTAGGCAATTTGAAGGAAGGCATTCCAAGGGAGTGGCGAAAACTGTGACTAAACAGCGTGTTGAAAGCCACTTTGATCTAGAGCTTCGTGCTGCTGTCATGCACGATGTCCTCGATGCAATGCCAGGTAAAAGCTTCTGATATCTGTTCTGTTCTCCCTCTCTTCCCTTTGCTATTATGTTGATATTCATTTTTGAAATAAAATGGCTCATTGTTTTTTCTTGCAGAGGGTATTAAGCAAATAAAGCTAGGACTATTTTGCAGCTCTGAGTGAGGCTTGGGCGTTGCTGGAAAGCAAATATTCCTTGGAAGGTACCTGGTTTGCCAGTTCCAATCGAGAACATATATTGCGTTATGTCAAATCGAAAGCTGATTGGTGGACCAATGTTGCTCATTATAATCGAGAACGTATTAGAAGGGGAGCCAAGTTGACAAAACTGTTTGCCGAAAGAATCTTGGTAGATTAACTCGTCTTTGGTTGAAAGCTGAACAGGTTTGTAAACTTTGTATAACCGAAACACCACACCATCATGAAGTCTCCTGGAGTTGAATATTCAAGTTCTGATTTATCTCCATAGCTTTTTTTAATATTCTCTTTCCACAAACTTTGCAGGAACGACAACACAACTACTTGAAAGATGGTCCATATGTCACTCCTGAAGAAGCAGTGCCAATATACACTACGACTGTGCATTGGCTGGAATCTAGAAAATTTCTCTCCGATTCCTTTCCCCCCTCTGTCTTACAAGCATGATACAAAACTCCTCATCCTTGCCCTGGAGCGATTGAAGGAGTCGTATAGTGTTGCTGTAAGGTTGAACAGCTACAGAGAGAAGAATTGGGCTTGATTGAGCAGGCTTATGACAACCCTCACGAGGCGTTGTCGCGTATCAAACGTCATTTGCTTACTCAACGTGCCTTCAAAGAAGTAATTCTTGATGAAGCTTCCTGTTTGATTGATTCATAGAATGTTCTGAAATGTTCAGTTCTTTTAGCCTCACATGCCTGTCAAAGTTCTATTTAAATGATTGAAACTATTTTATTTTTACTTCAATTGAGTTTCTTCTCTTGAAAATTCTAAGCTAGAAAATGAAATGTCTTGCAGGTTGGCATTGAGTTCATGATCTATACAGCTATCTAATTCCTGTTTATGAGATTGAACCTCTTGAAAAGATCACCGATGCATATCTGGACCAGTATCTGTGGTATGAGGGTGACAACGTCATCTTTTCCCTAATTGGATTAAACCTGCAGATTCAGAACCACCGCCTCTGTTGGTTTACAAGTGGTGTCAAGGCATAAACAACCTACAAGGCGTATGGGACACTAGTGACGGGCAGTGTGTTGTGATGCTTCAAACTAAATTTGAGAAGTTTTTTGAAAAGATTGATTTAACCATGCTCAACAGGTATTGTAGTAAATTTGATTTACCTTTGCTTCTGACAACTATATAATGGTATGTATGAGAAACTTACTTTTATCTTTATATCCGCAGGCTTCTGCGTTTGGTTCTGGACCATAATATTGCTGATTATGTCACTGCAAAGAAACAATGTTGTTTTATCGTACAAGGACATGAGCCATACGAATTCTTATGGTCTCATCCGTGGTCTTCAGTTCGCTTCATTCGTTGTGGCAGTACTATGGACTTGTTCTGGATCTACTGCTTCTTGGTCTGACACGAGCCAGTGAGATAGCTGGTCCTCCCCAGATGCCTAATGAGTTCATTACTTACCACGACGCTAGAGTGGACAATTCGGCATCCGATCAGACTGTACTCTAGGTACATTGACAAGGTGCATATACTGTTCCGGTTCACTCATGAGGAGGCTCGGGATCTTATCCAGCGTTATCTTACTGAGCATCCTGATCCCACAATGAAAATATGGTTGGGTATAATAATAAGAAGTGCTGGCCAAGAGATGCTAGAATGAGACTCATGAAGCATGATGGTATGGGTCTTCTTTATTTTACCATGATTTGTATATCTAATATTATTAAAATGTTGACGTTCTTGACCTATGTATGACTGCTAATATGTCTCGACAACATTCTTTCAGTTAATCTAGGTAGGAGTGTTTTCTGGGACATGAAGAATCGACTTCCAAGAAGTATCACCACACTTGAATGGGAGAACAGCTTTGTCTCTGTCTACAGCAAGGACAATCCAAACCTGCTGTTCAGCATGTATGTGTGCTTTCTATTCATCCCTCGTTCAATAGTTGAGGAATGTTTAAATGACCATGTACTTTTTGTATTGCAGGAGTGGTTTTGAAGTTCGTATACTGCCCAAGATAAGAATGACTCAAGAGGCTTTCAGTAATACAAGAGATGGTGTTTGGAATCTGCAAAATGAGCAAACAAAAGAAAGAACTGCAGTTGCTTTCCTTAGGGTTGATGATGAACACATGAAGGTGTTCGAGAACCGAGTTAGACAGATTCTCATGTCTTCAGGTTCAACAACATTCACAAAGATTGTCAACAAGTGGAATACTGCCTTAATAGGTAATATTTAGATATATCTTTCTAATGCATTCCTTTGTGGCAGACTGCTACTTTTCTTGTTGCTGAAACCTTCTGTCTTATTTGTGCAGGTCTCATGACATATTTCCGTGAAGCTACTGTGCACACGCAAGAGTTGTTGGATCTTCTTGTTAAGTGCGAAAACAAGATACAGAGCCGTATCAAGATTGGGCTGAATTCCAAAATGCCTAGCAGGTTATTACGTTTGAATCCTGTATATGCAGTCTCTCTTTAGTTCTGGTTTTTTCCTTACTGAAACTCTAAAACGTTGTATGCTGTCAGGTTCCCTCCTGTCATCTTTTACACTCCAAAGGAAATTGGAGGACTTGGAATGCTGTCAATGGGTCACATCTTGATCCCTCAGAGTGATCTCCGGTATAGCAAACAAACAGATACTGGTGTCAGTCATTTTAGGAGTGAATGAGTCATGATGAGGACCAGTTGATTCCCAATCTGTATCGGTACATACAGGTATGTTGAGTTCGTGTTTTTTTGTTTCCCTACCCACATCACAGTTTTTCCAATTTTCTCTTTTTGCCTCTGTGACAGCCGTGGGAAAGCGAGTTCATTGACTCCCAACGTGTTTGGGCTGAGTATGCATTGAAAAGGCAGGAAGCTCAGGCACAGAATAGGCGATTAACACTGGAAGATCTGGAAAGTAAGTTTATTTAGTTTACATTGAGTTGTGCATCTTTTCTTCCAATTTCTGTCTTGCATTGGTTACCATGTTGGTTTTAGGGGTATGCTGAGGGGGTGGTTTAAAACCTTGAATCCTGTTTGTATTGAGTACGATGAACTGTTAACTCTTTGCTTTTATGTTAATACCTGAACTTTGTTGTTCAAGTGTTTGTCTAACTTGCATATTATTTTCAATTTTAGGATTCATGGGATCGTGGTATACCTCGTATCAATACTCTTTTCCAGAAGGACAGGCACACACTTGCATATGACAAAGGGTGGCGAGTTCGGACAGATTTCAAGCAGTACCAGGTCCTGAAGCAAAATCCATTTTGGTGGACGCACCAAAGGCACGACGGGAAATTATGGAATTTGAATAACTACCGTACAGATGTTATCCAAGCTCTGGGAGGAGTAGAAGGAATTCTTGAACATACATTGTTTAAGGGAACCTAGTAAGTCCCCTATCTGTCCACAAGTCTTAACCTTCATTTTTTAAAATAACATGAGCTACCATTGTCATACCTCATTAGCCTAATTGGCAACTAGCCAAAGTTTCCATCTTGACCTATCTACCTTTAATATTATTAGGTACATAGTTGATGCCTGCATTTGTTTACTTTTATGTTCATATGATGTTAACCTGTCTCATTTTTATTGTGTGATTATTCAGTTTCCCACATGGGAGGGTCTTTTTTGGGAGAAGGCTTCCGGATTTGAGGAGTCTATGAAGTATAAGAAGTTGACTAATGCACAAAGATCCGGTCTGAACCAAATTCCTAACAGAAGATTTACTCTTTGGTGGTCGCCGACTATTAACAGAGCAACTGTGTATGTTGGTTTCCAAGTCCAGCTGGATCTCACTGGGATCTTTATGCATGGGAAGATACCAACACTGAAGATATCCCTGATCCAGATATTCCGTGCGCATCTGTGGCAGAAGATACATGAGAGTGTAGTGATGGATCTTTGTCAAGTTTTGGATCAGGAGTTGGATGCACTGGAAATTGAGACTGTTCAGAAAGAGACAATTCACCTCGAAAGAGTTACAAAATGAACAGCTCATGCGCTGAATATCCTGTTGTTTGCTGCCATAGATGGCCCATGTCAAAACCAAGTCTTGTGCAAGAGTCCAAGGATGTTTTTGATCAAAAGGCCAGCAATAAATACTGGATTGATGTGCAGCTTCGCTGGGGTGATATGATTCCCACGATATTGAGCGGTACACTAGAGCGAAGTTTATGGATTACACAACGGACAACATGTCAATCTATCCATCACCAACTGGTGTGTTAATTTTTAGTTGGTTTTACATGTTTAACAGTTCAAGTTAATCTTTTCTTTCATATTGAGTGACATGGATGATACTGTCTGCAGGTGTTATGATTGGACTCGATCTTGCTTATAATCTCCACTCTGCTTTGGAAATTGGTTCCCTGGTTCGAAACCACTGATTGCACAGGCTATGAACAAGATCATGAAGGTATATTGTTTTGAATTGTTGTTATATAAACTGAGTTGAATTTGATTTTTTTTGTGTAACAAAGATTAATCAATCAACTTTTGCTTGCAGTCGAACCCTGCGTTATACGTTCTGAGAGAACGTATTAGAAAAGGACTGCAGCTGTACTCTTCAGAACCTACAGAGCCCTATCTGTCGTCCCAGAACTATGGGGAGATCTTCAGTAATCAGATAATCTGGTTTGTAGATGACACAAATGTGTATCGTGTCACTATTCACAAGACATTTGAGGGAAATCTCACAACAAAAACCCATTAATGGTGCGATTTTCATTTTCAACCCAAGGACTGGCCAGCTGTTTCTGAAGGTTTCTTCATATCCCCTTGTTATGCTGTTTTCTATATTTCCGAGGGTTATGCATGTATTTACTCCTGATTTTCTGGGCCACAGGTTATTCACACAAGTGTGTGGGCTGGACAAAAGCGTCTCGGGCAGCTTGCCAAGTGGAAAACTGCGGAAGAAGTTGCTGCCCTTGTCCGCTCATTGCCTGTTGAAGAGCAACCGAAACAAGTCATTGTGACTCGCAAAGGAATGTTGGATCCCCTTGAAGTGCATTTGCTCGATTTCCCCAATATTGTGATTAAAGGAAGTGAGTTACAATTGCCATTCCAGGCATGCTTGAAGATTGAGAAATTCGGTGATCTGATACTGAAGGCCACCGAACCTCAGATGGTATTGTTCAACATATATGATGATTGGTTGAAGACGGTCTCCTCCTACACAGCTTTCTCAAGGCTAATATTGATTCTACGAGCTCTTCATGTAAACAATGAGAAGGCGAAAATGTTGCTCAAGCCTGATAAGACAATTGTCACGGAGCCTCATCATATATGGCCGAGTTTAACAAATGAACAGTGGGTGAAGGTGAGATTGTTGAAATTTAATTTCAGAATTGAAGCTTCTAGTTTTTGTTGGCTGAGGGAATACTGCACTTGAGACCTTTTCAGAACATGCATTTGATTGTTATTACTTTCTAATCTGATTTCTTTTGTTGACATGTGTAGGTTGAAATAGCTCTCAGAGATCTGATACTTTCCGACTATGCGAAAAAGAACAATGTGAACACATCTGCATTGACCAATTCCGAGATTCGTGATATTATTCTTGGAGCTGAGATCACTCCACCTTCACAACAACGTCAACAAATTGCTGAGATCGAGAAACAGGTGATTTTCCTACTCTGTTGCAACTGATTGTGGCATCTCATTCTTTTTATGTTTACCTGGGTGCTTAACGCGTGACTTTTTTGGTCCTTAGGCAAAGGATTCTAGTCAGCTCACAGCAGTCACCACAAGAACAACAAATGTGCATGGTGATGAATTGATCGTGACTACTACCAGTCCTTATGAACAAGCAGCATTTGGGTCTAAAACTGACTGGCGTGTCAGAGCTATTTCTGCTACCAATCTCCATCTTCGGGTCAATCATATATATGTTAACTCAGAGGACATTAAGGTACTGGTACCTTCTGCTGAATGACGTCTGTCTGCTCATATAAAGCTATTACTCTAACAGCATTTTTGGTTAAATTTATGCAGGAAACTGGATATACGTACATTATGCCCAAGAATATCTTGAAGAAGTTCATTTGCATTGCAGATTTGCGCACTCAGGTTGCAGGTTACCTTTATGGTGTTAGTCCTCCTGACAATCCCCAAGTCAAGGAAATCCGTTGTATTGCCTTGGCTCCACAGTGGGGTACCCACCAGCAAGTTCATCTACCATCAGCTTTACCTGAACATGATTTCTTGAATGACTTGGAGCCGCTAGGATGGATGCACACTCAGCCAAACGAGCAGCCTCAGCTGTCACCACAGGTTTATACTTGCTTCATATTGGTTTCTAGCAATGCTGTTATTCTTCCATCTTCTTTGTTCTAACATTTATAACCTCTCAATGTAGGATCTCGCTGCTCATGCTCGGATCTTGTCAAACAACAAACAATGGGATGGAGAGAAATGTATAATATTGACCTGTAGTTTCACCCCTGGTTCATGCTCTCTAACTGCATACAAGTTGACCCCAACTGGATATGAATGGGGGAAGAGCAACACAGATGCTGCAAGCAACCCCCATGGTTACCTCCCTACATACTACGAGAAGGTTCAGATGCTCTTGAGTGACCGTTTCTTGGGATTCTATATGGTAACATTACTATTCATTTCGATTCTTAATTTATTGCAGGTGGTTTAGTATCATCCCTCGTAGTCCTTATTTATAGTACTAATTTGACCTTTTTACAGATCCCTGATAATGGACCATGGAACTACAATTTTATGGGTGTGAAGCACACAGTGAGCATGAAATATGGTGTTAAACTTGGCACACCCAGGGAGTTCTATCATGAGGATCATCGGCCAACGCATTTCCTCGAGTTCTCCAACTTGGAGGAAGGCGACATTGCCGAAGGCGACAGGGAGGACACCTTCACTTGATTATTCTGAGAGCTGTGGAAGACCATCAGAAATTGCATCTTCGAGGACACCTTCACTTGATTATTCTGAGAGCTGTGGAAGACTATCAGAAATTTCATCATCTTACCTAATATTGTAAATATGAGTTCTACTGAGAAAATGTCTGTTTACAAAACTAACGTACGACTTTGTAGACAAAAGATGTTACATGGAAACTGAATTCCATTTTTTTTATAACGAGTCCTTTTGTTGTTTCTGTTTAAAAACCAAATCGTATTTGAGAGTTAGCTATAAGCCTATAACATAGTTTTTGAAGTTTGGCAGTTGGTTTCAGTTTCTGTCACTATCTCCGTCCTCCAAATATTGACACACTTTTATCTGGCACGGATTTTAAGAAATATAATGGAAAGTGGGTTGAAAAAGTTAGTGGACTGTGGGTCTTTGTGAGTAGGAATAAGTTAGTGGAATCCAGTACTAAAAATGGTAAAAGTGAAATGAAACAAACTTTCAGGGCAAAAGTGAAATGAAACAAACTTTCAGGGACTGAGGTAGTAATATTCTTAATAAACAGGTGCGGTCCTCGTGCAATCGTTTTAATTTTTATTTTATTTTATATACATATCGAAGTTGTAGGATTGAAATTCTAATATGGGGTATTTAAACCTCTCATCCCTTTCCGGCTAGTGCGAGTTTCTCCTCGTCTCCTTCCAGCAGCTTGATCACTTGAAGCATCGTCGGCCTCTTCTCCGGTTGAATATCCGGACACCTAAGTCCAACCAAGACAACTCGTTCAAGCTCATCTTCTACGTACTTCCCGTTCAGCTTTGGGTCCACCAGTTGACTCAGCTTCCTCTCGTGAGCCAGTAGCAATGCCCATTCTGTAATGTCACATTTCCTCGTTGAGTTGAACTTCTGTACTGGCTTCTTCCCACTAGCGAGCTCGAGTAGTAGAATGCCGAAGCTATAGACGTCGCAGCTCTCCGATGCCTTACCCACCCAGCATAGCGTATTCTGGAGCGAGGTAACCGATTGTGCCCTTCACTTTGGTGTACACATATGTCGCCCCATCGGGGATGAATTTTGCAAACCTGAAATTGTGCCCTTCACTTTGGTGTACACATATGCTCCTACCCTTCAACACAGTACCCGCGAGCCACTATCTCGACTTCAACTGAGAATTCCATATCCGGTTTGCTGCTCCATGACTTGAACCTTTTTACAGCTATCTGCATATGCAAGAAAAATATGATCGCTTGCATCAGATCTGTACTATCGTAAATCTTCATGAACTACAGCCACAATTCATTATGAGCTACTAATGTTTAGCAAAATCAAAGGAAGGATAGGAAAGATAAGTGTAGATGAATATGAATTAATGATTAATCAACCTAACTTTTCACTCTATAAGAAGGGAATGGATGTAACTCAGAAATGAATTAATCTAGTCTACAAAATGCAGTCTCCAAGTTATTCTCCTTCCTCTGTTTTCAACTTTACTACTCTAACATAGGCTATACGTTGGATTTTGCTTCACCAACATAACTACTCCCCCCATCCCATAAAAGATGTCACACTTGTAGCACGACACAATATTTTAGGAGGTTTTGGGATCCCATAAAAGATGTCATCCCATAAAATTATTCGTAGCCAATTGCAATTCCTTCATGAAAAAATCCTCCACTTTTTGGGATCCTTTTTCCCTTCCCTTTTTCTGTTCAAACTCCAGTTTCAACTTAACTTCAAAACACATACTATTGTTTGAATAATTGATAAAACTCTCATAATCAAACGGTTGGAAAGAAATCAAGTGAAGAAGGAAAGATTGACCAAGATCACATAAATTAGGGAATTAGTATAATTCTTGATTCTATATCTAGGGTAAATCTTACATGTATATATCTTCCTCAAGCCTATTAAAGGAGGCGTGCATATTGTAATCAAAGACACAAGTTGAATGAATACCAAATCAAACTTTCAACGCAAGCAGTAGCTGAAAACTTCAACAAAAAAAGAACAACAAATTCACATCTTAGAACAGCCCTATAAAGAAGTACTCCTAATAGTGAAAATAGAGTATAAAACAACATAAATGAGCAATCAAGTAACAAAACAAAAAAAAAAGCACATACCGATTTGATGCCTTGACACAACACAACATTGAGCCAAAATCAGTAATTTCACCACACCCCACCTAATTCAAACTTTGAGCAAAAAAAGTTCCACTGCAATTAAAACTACCAATTCCAAAATTGCCAAGGATTGGTCTCATTAATTGTACATTTCCCATTCTTCAATTTTTCTTTAAAAATATTTGGTTGATTCTGACTGAGTGAAAGCTACTGAGTTGTATATGTCAAAACGAAAGAAACGCCAATGGTGATTTGGATATTTAACAAACACAGTTGAAAATTTGTTTAATTAAGTATTTTCTTAAGGAGATGAGTCAAGGATCAATACCAAAAAAAATACAACACTCATGCAAAAAGATTTTTTATATTGGCAATAACTTATGATACTATTCTTACAATACACAAAAATCACTATACACAATAGTGAACTAACAACAATACAAAAGAGACAACTATCTATATATTTCCTCACAATAAACAAGAAACAAAAATGAAAAATATGGTTATCACCCCAACAAAAGCCTTCTTCTTGTGTGGTGAAGCACTTGAATTTGTGGTAGAATTGAACATGTTCCCATAATCTAGTGTAGAGATATGTTGAACTGATGATGGTGGTACATTTTTAGGCACGTCACAAAGTCCAATTCCTGCACTAGCCAAACTGTCCAAATCATCTCCAAGCCCACTTTTCTCATCATAGCAAAGCCCCAAATTGTTGTGAATCCTCAATTTTCTCCCCATTCTCCAAACCCTCTCTCTCTTAAACGGAATTGGCCCCACCAATTTGTTATTGTCTAACCTTAGCTCACTAAGGCTATTCAATTTGGCAAATGTTGATGGTATGGTTCCATTGAGTTGGTTCCCATCAAGATGGAGCACTCTTAGCATAGCTAAGTCTCCTAGTGATTCTGGGATTGGGCCTTTCAAGTCTGTGTTTGATAATCCTAAGATGATTAAGTTGTTCAAACCTAAAAACATGTCTTTTGGAATTGTGGTGGATATAGAGGGGTTGCCATTGAGGATGAGAGCTTGAAGAGATCTTTGGATTTGAAGTGTGTTAGGGAGAGGTCCGGTTAAGATATTGTAACTCAAGTCGAGGAGAACTAGGTTTTCGAGGTTTTCTAGGTTTGGGATGGGACCGGAGATTCGATTTCGACTTAAATCTATTTTTAGGAGGGAATTACAACTTAGAAGGGAGTTTGGGAGGGAGCCTTTGAGATGGTTTTGGTTGAGGTCTAGGATGCTTAATGATGGGAAAGTGATGTTAGGAAATGAGCCTGATAATTTATTGCAACTTAAGTCTAATGATCTTAAATCTTGAATATGACCTAATGAATATGGGATTGAACCATTTAAATTGTTTTTGTGAAGATCTAAAACGGTCAAATAGGTCAAGTTGCCTAATTCAGGTGGAATTGGGCCAATGTGGTTGTTTTCCCTTAATACTAAAGTTTGCAAAGAGGAGCCCAATTGGCCTAGGAAAGATGGTATGGGTTGAGGGTTGTTGGTGAAACATCGGTAGAAGAAAAGGGTTCTTAGGTGAGGGAGTTTAGTGATGGATGGTGAGATGGAGGAGCGGGTCGGGTCGCACGTTGGGAATGCGGTATCGTCCGACAGCGACCCGAAAGAAAGAGACACGACGTGGAACACGTTGTCTTTGTCGGGCACGCACTCGATCCCGTGCCACCGACCGCGGCACACGTTTGGGATCTCCGTGGCCCAGTCGTTGCCGGTTGCTCTCATTACGTCGTAGACCGCTTCTTGCTCTTCGGGATCCGTTTGAGCGCCAGTGTTGGAGCCGGGCAGCCCGGTTTGTGGCCCGTCTACGAGGGCACCCGAATCCGGCATGATAACGGTGAATGGCATGACTAAGTGAACGTTCACTAGTAACAAAACATGGAATAATATTGTTGCTTGAAGTGTAGAGAATTTCATTTTCGTAATTGTGTTAGATAAAGGGATGTTTGAAGGGTATAGTATATATAGGTAAGGGAGTTTAATGATATATGTGTAGGGTTGGTGAGAGTGGGGCAAATATATTGAAGTAAGAAAGTAATGAAATCACGGGGAAGGAGAGGAGATGGAATTAATGATAATTTTGGGGCATTAAATTCAATCACGCAATTCATCCTCTGAGGAAGCTGTAGTCCTAATCATTTTCTCATACTAGTATTTATTGTTACTTTTATTTCAAAAAAACAACTTGCCAAATAGCTAGAAACGTTTGAACAAGAAACCCACCCAGCCCACTCAACCATATTGGTTTTTTTAATAGAGTGAACTAGGTACATATTTAATATCTATACTTATCACAATGCACGTTTGCAGTCCTTAAGTATTTTAGTATACTACATAGTTAGTATGTGTCACAAAAAATAATGATTATTTGTGTTGACATTTTAATGTGATCGTGTTGACATTTAAATATTAATATCAACACAATGCATTAAAATATCAACACAAATAATCATTATTTTTGTGACACATACTTACTATGTAGTATACTAAAGTACTTAAAGACTGCAAATGTGCATCGTGATAAGTTTATGTTGACATTTCATTATCATCGTGTTGACATTTTTAATACACTACGTTGATAAATTAACAAGTTAGCAACGGATCACACCCTAAGTACTATAGTATACTATTCCCTCCGTTCCTTGTTAATAGAGGCATTTTTTTGGCACGAAGTTTAAGAATAGTGTATTAAATGGGTGGTGAAAAAAGTAAAAGAGAATAAAGTAAGAGAGATGAAGAGATAATAAAGTAAATAGGAGAATTATTTTTTTGCCAAAAATAGAAATGACTCAATTAACTTGAAATTTCTAAAAATGAAAAAATGACTAGGGGTGAGCAAAAAAACCGAAAACCGAATATCCGAACCAAACCAAACCGAAATTTTGAATTTCGGTTCGGTTTTTTTGGTTCGGTTCGGTTTTAAAAATAAAAAAATTTCGGTTTTTCGGTTCGGTTCGGTTCGGGCGAAGAAAAAAACCGAAAAACCGAAAAACCAAATTATATATATTCTATTAATTTAATATATTATATTATATAATATATATATATATTCTTTTAATATATTCTACTATATAATATATATTATATGTATTATTAATTTTATATTATATATAAATATTCTAGTAGTATATATAAAATAAAATAAAATACAGATATATAAATATATATTTATATTATATTTATTTTTTTATTTTTTTTTCGGGTTTTTCGGTTTTGTTCGGGTTTTTCGGTTTTTTAAGTTCGGTTTTCGGTTTTTCGGTTTCGGTTTTTCGGGTTCAGTTCGGTTTGGATTTTGAACTAAATTCGGTTTTGCGGTTTTGGTTCGGTTTTGACAAAAAACCGAACCGAAACCCGAATGCACACCCCTAAAAATGACTCTATTTAACATGGAACGGAAAGAGTAAATAGTAAATATGTGTCACAAAAAATTATGAGCTGAATCAGGCTGGTTCAGGACTTCAGGTGTAAATGGACCAACACTCTTTTGTTGTAAACAGATGGCCTTTTGGGCTGTGGCTGAGGTTCGTGGGCGGGTATAATATTTGTACAATTTCCTTATCAGTGACATGTTTTATTTATCTAAGTAATATAGTCATTATACGGAAGGATTAAATACAAATTACAAATGCTAATATTTTTCAACTTATATATATGAAGATTTTTTTCCTTCTAAAACATCGAAGTGGGTTGAGTAATTATGCAAATCAACCTCATTCTTTTTCACATGGAGACGAGAAAATGGATAGGATTATGTCTCACTAACAATTTCAAACTTTTTGATTGATTATTCCAAAACAATGGTACTATATACTAGTAATATTTGAAAATCTTAATTTTTTTATGTAAATGATACTCTCTCTCCGTCCTCGATTAATTGTCACTCTTTGACCGGGCACGAGTTTTAAGAAATGTAAAGAAAAATTTGTTGAAAAAGTTAGTGGAATGTGAGACCCACTTTTTTATATTGGATTTATAATAAAATGTGAGTGAAGTGAGTTAGTGGAATGTGAGACCTACTTACCATTTATAGTAAATATGAAGTGTGACAATTATTGAGAGACGAACCGAAATGAAAAAGAGTGACAATTAATAGGGGACGGAGGGAGTAGTAATCATGAAGAGTTACATGACAAAATTATAAGAAGATGTCATCCAATGAAACATCCATATTTGATTCCTAAGGGCATCAGTAACCCCGTCCCCATTTCCAGCCCCAAGTCCCCTCCACGTCATCATTCCTCTACAGTTGCGGCCCAGGCCCCAACTGCTGTAACCCTGCAGGTTGCGGCCCGGGCCGCAACTAATAAATGACACTATTCACAATTCCAACCTATTTTGAAAGTAAAATAAAAAACGCTGGAAATTTATAACACGGAAAATTTAATTTCATCGAATACTGCAAAATTACAACATAGAAATTTTAAAACTGAAAATAAAATACATAAAAACATAACGTCAATTCTGGAAAACGTTGTTGCGAGTCCAAATTTCTTCGATTAGATCGGCTTGGAGGCGAGTGTGTTGTTCCTCTTGGCGCATCGCAGCTGAACGAGCCATGACATTGCGGATGTCGTGAGGAAGGCCCTGCACGGGCGGCTCGGTGACAACGTAGTTGACAAAAATTTAGAATTTAAAATATAAAAATTTCGAATTTAAAATATAAAAAAAAAAATTTGGTTGTGGCCCGGCCCGTCACCGTGCAACGCTGGGCCGGGACGCGGGACTTGCGGCCCGTCTCCGTGCAACCCCGTCCCGGGCCGGGACTCGGGACGCTCCCCAGGCCGGTCACGCGTCACCCGGACGGGCCTGAGCCGTGCCGCCCTTCCGTGTAATGCATGGGACGGGCCGGGACTCGCAATTTGCGGCCCGGCCCCAAGGGTTACAGATGCTCTAAATCTCATTGTTACAAGGTATGCAATGCTAATAAAATACTCCCTCCGTCCGCGAATAGGAGTCCCGTTTTTTCATTTTAGTCGTCCGCGAATAGGAGTCCCGGTTCACTTTTACCATAAATGGTAATAGGGTCACACATTCAACTAACTCATTCCACTCACATTTCATTTAAAACTAATATATATAAGCGGGACCCTATTCCATAAACTTTTTTCTATTCACTTTTATTAACATTTCTTAAAACTCGTGCCATTAAGGAATATGACTCCTAATGGCGGACGGAGGGGGAGAGAGTACTTAATATAGAGGTTACATATCTTGAGCATGAATAAAATAAAAAGCAACATGAAAATGTAGTAGTAATATGTTTGGAAACAACTATTTGGAAGGTCCAGCCTCTCCATATCCCCTAGGAAGACAACCATATCCATCACCGCCGAGATCCGCCGGCCCCCGAAAATACTCATTCTCCATCCCACCCCAAACGCCGCCGCCCCGTAACCGTACCTCCCACCATCAAACCCCGGAGCAAATCCATACGCCTCATCAGACACCGGCGCAGCAAACAAACTCTCCCCACCTAACACACCACCGCCATCTCCCGCCGCCGCCGCCGCAGAGCTCGCGCCGCCATTATTGAGCTCTTCAACCCGCCCTTTAATCTTCTCCCTGAACGTCCGAAACCACTCTATCTGCTCCCTCACCTGCTCCGCGTCCAAGCTCTCCAACGGGAACTCCCACCACCCCATCTCGCCGCCGCCGCCGAGGTGCTTCTCCCTCCGCTCCTCCCGCTCCTGCTGCTCCACCACGTCGTCCAGCCGCCTGTTGATCTCGTGGATCCTCGTCTGCGGGGCGTCGCCGTCGCGGCGGCAGCCGTGGACGACGGAGTCGAAGTCCGGGGTGAAGAAGGAGTGCGGGATGCCCGACGGAGAGAAGATGATGGCGCCCACGTCCACGCCGCACAGCGTGCTCAGCTCGCTCGCCTTCTTGTACACGCCCACGCGCCGCTTCGAGAAGGAAACCAGGAGGTCGTCTTTGTTCTCGATCAGTCTGATCGGGATCTTCTGACGACCTCTTGTTTTCTTTTCCGACATTTTTTACTCTTAAAAAATATAAAGAAGGATATTGTTGCGCTAGGTTAGTAGAAGAAAAGGTAGTGATTCTTGAAAATATGGAGTGATTATTGTTTGGATTGTAGCATGGGATATATAGTGAGGAAAAGGTGGAAATTTTTATTTTTGAAAAATAGGATTAATTGTTGGTTACTCCTTTTTTTTTGTAAATGATACAATATGTTGTATAGTATTTTCATGATCCAATAAAATCTATGCTGTTTTCTTTGAATGATTTTTTTAATTTGAATTTCAATTACTAAAATGCATAAGTGTTGACTTGATTTGAATTTCGAAACATTGTCAGTGTTCTTGCAATCGATTACTCAAGTCGGTCAAATAAATTTATCACGTATACTTATTTTAAGAATTGTGTGTAACATCTAAATTCTGAATATATATTGCTACCAAATTGTGATGTCGAAAATAAAGTAACAATATTTGGCGGGGAATTCGAAATCGTGGTAATTGCATGCATTTAAAACAATTCAACTTGGTTACTAAAAATAATTTTTATGTTGAACAATATTTACTTCAAATATAATTGTACGCGATGCTACATTGCTTTTTTGGTTAGATGTAGAGTTTATAGTATT
The DNA here is from genome assembly GCF_004379255.2 of Salvia splendens. Lineage (NCBI taxonomy): Eukaryota > Viridiplantae > Streptophyta > Magnoliopsida > Lamiales > Lamiaceae > Salvia > Salvia splendens. Next base: position 118,603 of record NW_024599422.1, on the reverse strand, counting down.
CAAAGACATGGGCGGATCCAGGATTTAAAAATCGTGGGGTCGGACGAGATAATTAATATAATAATATTATATATATTATAAAAATACATTACAAATAAAATTATCTTTGTTTTATCACGATAGTTGACTTTTACGAGTTCATATTTTTAACTTTTACGAATATTCATATTTTGAAGCTGGCCGAAATTTTATAATTGGAAATAATTGCAAACATATCTTCCAGTTGTTGATTGTGTTCAACATTAGCACCAGAAGAACAGATAAAACTCATGAGAACAGATACAAACTCAAGATATTTTTAAAATAAATTTATCCATTAATTTAATATGGATGGTAATTAAAATCAATAATAAAAAAACATAAGTATATAATTATTATATTCATAAAAAATAGGTCAAATAAATAAAATAAAAGTAAAAAAATAATAAAACATGATTAAAAGAATATCAATAACGCACCAATTTTTTGTGTGCAAAGTCTATGCCCCTCAAAAATCTTAATCTTAGTCTCCTACTATAACTTTCTATTTAATCAAAATAATAATTGGGTAGAAATATAGAATTTTTATTTATAAAGAAAGTTGTAACTCTTGTAATAAAGATAAAATTATTTAAAAAGGACAGTATTGACTGATTTTTTTAACTAATAAACTTAAATAAATTAGGAATTTATGTAAATTTGAGGGAAAATTAAGGAGGAAAAAAGTTAATACTACATGGCTTAGAAAATTATTGGCAGGCGAATTAAATGAAAAAGCAGTATTAACGGCGAGTGACCAGAGTCAATCAATTAGATTTTTTACTTATAGATTTTCTAACCCAACAATCAATAGGAGTATTAACCACTCCTCAGCCCAAAAATCAATATTAACCTCTATGTTCATCTTCTTCGTTGAGAATACATCAGCTTCTTCTGCAACCCCTCCCATTATCTATCTCTACTCTATTCTTATTAGTATTGTTCCTTTCTCCTCTTAGTTTTTGGAAAAGGCGGAAGGCTTCGGGTAGAGTTGAAGCTGGCCGTGGGGTCGGAGACGGAACTGCACCAGGTCAAAGGTCGAAGATGATGTTTTCCGGCAGTGTTCGGTGGACCGCCGGTGGGGTCGGCCGACCCCGCGCGATCCGCCGATGTTCAAAGACGTCTTGTAGTCTTGTACTCTCTCTAAATTATGTGATAAGCGTAGCTATAATTTTATCTAAACAGCCACAATTTTATCTAATCATGTGCAATAAGCGTAGCAATAAATTATTGAATTGCTAGTAGTATTATTTAAGGATCTTATAAAAAATATAAAGATAAGAATATAATGTTATTTAGAGTGAACTACGGTCTCCTGATTTTATGTATCCGATATGGGCCATTATTATTTTTTTAATATTAGTTATTAAATAATAAGGATCATAATACAGTGTATTCTAATTAATATTTACTAACATATATTAAAATTTAATTATAAAGAAGTAGTATATCATCAACTCTGATAATCAGTAATTAATTATATTTTAAATATTAAACGTAGAAGTAACTAAAGATCTGATTAACAGAATATGATCCTAAAATATTCATAAATAAACAAAATTAAAATTAAAATTGAAGGAAAAAATAAATCAATAGGGGCCAAAATATTTTTCCTCGTACTAATTTAACATTATCAATTAATCAACTAAAATGAGAAACAATATAATTAAATAAATATTTAAATTTTAAAATGAAAATAATAAAATTTTATTAGACAAGTAAAATTATAAAATTAAATAAATTTGCAATTAAAACAATATAAACATATACTCCCTTTCGTTCAATAATAAGAATCACATTTAGTGTGCGCACGAATTTTAAGAAATGTAAAGTATAGTAGGTTGAAAAAGTTAATGGAATATGTTGTCTACTTTTTTATATTGGTTTTATAATAGTATGTGAGTGAAGTGAGTAAGTGAAAATGTGAGAGATACTTATCATTTATGGTAAAAGTGAATATGTGACTTATTATGGAATGGACCGAAATGACAAAATGTGACTTTTCTTGTGAGACGAATAGAGTATTGATTATATAGTATTTTCATATCTCTACTAAAGAAAGCAATCAAACTAAGGAGTCAGTTTGCTTTCCATGAAATAGACGGTTAGTAAATTTTATGTGGATTACATGTGTTTGGTTTTCCAGCATTTATTAGTCAGTGGCCCAATAAAAGAATATAGATTTGAGCTAAAAGGGCCAAATTTTAGTCCAGCCCAATAGCTTAATAAAATTAAAAACACATTTATATTCATGTTGTGGAGGCGGTTCATCCAAACAGCTCCAAAATAAAAATATGCCGATAACAATTATCGAGAATTAAACTAAATAAATAGAATAAAATAAAATAAAACAAATAGTGTTAAAAGTGTATTAAACGAAAGTGAAACTTATAGGTGTTGCTAAGATAATAGCATTATGTGATAATTATACATTGTTCAATTGTTATAGAAATACTATATAATGCATTTGTTGACAAAAATTCTATTTATCAATATATACAAAACTGAATAAAAATGATCAAATTTCATCATCTGAACGTCATCGGAATATATGCAATTGAGATCTCGTTAAAATTCTTATAAAATTACCGTTAATTTGATATATTTTTTTCTAAAAAATAATTTAAATTGACAAATTTATGAAAATTAAAAATTTTGAGATGATATTGAAGAGAAAGAAATGAGTTAGCTTTAACTATCAGAATTACCTTTTATATTTATTATTTAATTATTTAAATTTAAAATATAATCTATTTGGTACTATTTCAACCACTAAGTCTTCTAATTTAATGACTAATAATTAGTCTTAATTTAAGATTGTTAATTAGTTTCCCATCATTCACAAACTAGTAGTAGTAATTAATTTTCGAATAATGTCCGTATCATATACAAAATGAAATAGAAAGAAAATACACGTCCCATGAAAACTCATTATGAACATGAGCAATGAATCAACCCAATTTAAGCCTTAATCAATCAGTTAATCACAACCCCAGCCACCACACAAATCACCCATATCCATGTCTGCAAACATCACAACACCAAACACAAACCCTCAGTAATCATAATGCAAAGGAAAAAAAAAACACAAAATTTTCCATACCTTAATAGAAGAGCCAAGAAAGGAGGAAGAAGCAGAGCTTGGAACAAGGCCAGTAAACCCAATATCATAAGAAGTGCTTCCATCCGCCTTAAACAACCCAAAGTTCCTCTCCGAAGTCGGCCCGGGCTTCGAATTCTCATTAAAAAGCGCGAAAACGTACGCCTTCACAGCCCTCTTCGGCCTATAAGGCGTCCCCTTCTTCTTCATTAGCCTCTTCTTCAGGTTCCCATTGTACGTCTTGGCGTTCTTCACTGTCGCACCGGCCTCGTTGTCGTCCCCCTTCGACGCCCACCCGGTCTCTGACACGATCACCTCCATCCGGTGAAAATCGACCTTCTCCAGCGCCGCGTAGGCCGCATCCACCATCGCGTCAAACATGTTGTCGTAATGCAGCTTGGTCTTGGCGTCGTAGATGCCTTTGTTCTTCTCGAAGAGGGCGTAGTTGAGGTCGATGTGGGAAGGGTCGCTTATGTAGGCGAGGAAAGGGTAGGCGTTGATGTAGAAAGGGGTGCCGATGTGGGAGAAGAAGCGGAGGAGAGGCCTCATGTAGGGGAGGAGGGAGTCCTTGAACGCCCCTGCTGAGGGGGGGAATGTGGTGGCGAAGACTGCGGCGGAGTGGGGGCTCGACACCTCGATCTTGTCGGCGAGGCTGAGCTGGCTCAGGGCGTTGTACACGTTGCGGACCGCGGGGACCAGGACCTCCCAGAGCTCGGGGTCCCCGCCCCCAAGGACCTCGTTCCCCACCGCGATCCCCGTGATGGAGGTGCCCGGGAGGAAGGGCTCGACGTTGGTCTTGACCCAGTCAACGGCTCGGTCCTGGTTGATGCTTATGTCGCGGAGGAACTGGTTCCCGAGGCCTACTATGATCTCGATCCCTGACCCTGAGAAGGCCTTTAGGACGCTGGGGTCCGCGTCGTAGATCCGGGTGTTTTTTATCTTGTTCGCCTTGAGGAGCGTCACGACACTTTCCGGTTTGGGGATGTTGTCCGCGAGCCGGCCGTAGTTCACCCCGAACGTGCCCGTGAATGCATCTATGCAGAGACAGATAATTAAGGACAATTAGACATTTTAGGTCAGATAACTTCAAGATAGATGAGTTATCTACCATTATAAACTGAATAATTCAGTAAATTCTTTTAGCAAAGTCATAACTTTATAATGAAAAGAAGACATGATCAAACTAATTAACTTGTTTAGAACTGACTAATCATGAGAGAGAGAGAGAGTACCATGCGATGGAAAACTAGATAGCAAAATGAAGAAGAGAAGGGGGAAATATGCAACCATCTTGGATTGAAAAGTAAAGAGAGATGGGCATCCAATTTGTAGTAGGACCACTATTAGAATATTGTTGATTTTCAAAGGTAGATTTCAATGTTGTAAACCTAGAATGCTTTGTCTGCAGGGTGATACCAAACTACAAATTAAAAGATTCCAAACCTTGATTCTAAGATGTGGTTTTCTGATCAAATATTGAACTTGGTTACCTTGGAATAAGATTCCTAACTTTTCATTGCCTTTTCATTCATCAATCTTGATTCACACTTTTCAACTTTCCTATTTGACTTTCGCCATAAACTTTACGAAGGTATCTCGTTGTTTTTACCTTAATTCTTCAATTTTACCATAAACATCATCTAACTTGCATGCACGAACCTAACATCGTCTATTTTTCTTAATACTCCCAGTTTTCTAAATATGGTAAGTAAATATTACAATTGAAGTATTGATACTTCCAATATATTTCTCCACAAAAAGCACCATCGAATCTAACTTACTTGCGCGAACCTAACATTATGTTGACATGCTTTTCTTAATTAGCTTTCGTACATCGCAATTTTATACATACATTTATAATTAAAAAAGGACTTCAGGTACCATCTTTAATAACACAAACATAAATTTAACAAGAAAAATCCTTGTTATATTTCCAAATCTTGCTACAATTTGACCTACATATCATTTTTTAGTTTTGAATTTAAAAGACTAACCCCACGCTAAACTAATAATTTTAGACACGGATTAGATAAAATCTAACTAATGACCTTAGTTTATGAAACTCAATATAAGTTTAAACTTTAATTGAGTTTCATAAACAATCACACAAAATACAAAATTCTAAAAACAGAAATAAAAGATCTATTTCAGATCTTCCAGTTGAAAGACTCATCATGCCTAACCACTGCTGCAACGATCAACAATCAAAAGCTAACATAATAGCCAGCCGCATCGAAGTCGGGCCGGAGTGGCATGGCATAATATAACATGATATCCACAGCAACAGAATACACAAAAGCTACGAATGTCAAATGTAAAACATAACCAACTCCCTATCTCTAACAGCATCTAGTTACATTAAGATTACAGTCATCCAAGTTTGGAGTATTTTCAATATCAGAAAAAAGGTACCCGACACTTCGATGCCTACATTAACAACATTTAACAACTAATGGGAGTTGGAGACGGATGATGTGGCGATTGGTTCACCTTGCTGTTATCCATGGACTCCGCCTTCAGATTATTACCTTGTTCCTGTTCCTGCACGCTCGTTTTGATACCGCCTTCCTGGATCCCGTTCATTTCCTGAGTAGATACGCGTGGCCCCCCATTGGCCACCTGCGCTTCAGCTCCATTAGTTGCTCCCTGTTCATTTTCATTGGGCTTATCCGGGGTGGCAAGCTCAGAAGATGCGTGGGGAGCAGCCTCAGATACAGGTTCCACCACATTCTCGTGTTCAGCTTTTTCACCTTCGTGAGAAGCATCTCCAGTGCCATTATCTTTCACATCATCCTTGCCATTCGTATCGGGTTTAACATCCTTGGCATCACTCTGCACATCAGTATCAACTATGGCATCCTGTTCGCTCACCTTAACAGTTTCCTCCTGCAGTTTGTCTTCACTACCGACTTTGGTTTCTTTATCTTCACCGGCCCTGTCTTCAGTTACAGCATCTTGCTTTCCATCAACTTCCATCCCCTCAGCTCCTTTTTCTGCATCTTGATTTCCATCAGCTTCCTCTTTCGCAGCTTCCTTTCCTGCATCTGGCTTTCCATCAACTTCAGTCCCCTCAGCTTCCTCTTTCCCAGCTTCTGCCTCTTTCTCTTTCTTAGTTATCGATGATCTTTTGCGCCGTTTCATTTGTGGCTCAATCTCCAAAGATGTAGGACTTGACTTCACCTTCTCACTGATCCTAGCAGATCTCCTTGGCGTCTCACCGGTACCCCAGTCGAATTCTGATATTGCAGGATTTCCCTCGTGGGATTTTAAGTACTGCTCCAATTGCTTGCGGCTGCTGATCTCCTCCCCAGTAGGTGCAACAAATACAATCTCATTTTTCCGGGGAGTTCCACCCCTTTTCGGTAAGTACTGCAAAATATATATCACAATATCAGGACCTGCTATAAAACAAAACCAGGCAGCAATCTCCTACCGTCTCATGCCCTTCCATAATTCAATGCCATGTTCATACATAATAATCACCAAATTCTCATCCATTTCGGTTTTCAACAAGCTGGTTTTGTTCAAATGAAAACATACCATCTTGGCCGTTCAAATGAAAACATACCATCTTGGCCGATATGCGAGTCAGGTTGAACTTAACAAGCATAAAACAACTATCCGGGATCCAAGAAATTAGGCTATCCTAACAAGCTCAATTCAAGTCACCCAAGTAGAATTCAACAAACCTACAACATACCCTAAACCAGACAAATGAAATCACAGTGATGTTCATAAACAGCTAACAGGGTTAATAACAAAACTGGAATTGTAAGCAGTCAACCCATGCCTCAACCATCAGCAAGAAAGCAATTCTTCGTGTAAAACGCTGTTTAAACATGGGTTCCAAGACAACTGTTTTAGCCCATAACTACAGAAAATTATCATTACAAACTAAAAGTATCAACAAAACAGTCCTAAGATAACAAAAAAATTAACAAAATTTAAAAGAGAGAAACTAAAAAATCAAAATTGTTTCCGCAAAATGGGAAACTACATAGGTAAACCCATCCTAACACCAAAATAGGAGTATACCATGTAAAACGAATTACAACTAGTGGCTACAACATGGTTGAAAGAATATCGCAAATTAGTAAGAACTGGTATAAATTAAACCCTAATACCAGAAACACAGGGTAACCGCAACCGCACGAGAAAATACAAGCAAACAAACACTAAACAAGGAAAGGCATAGCAAAATTCAGCCAAAAAAACTTAGAAAGTGAGCTCTATGAAAGTCAACAGCAAGCAAAATAGCTACAAAATTTAAGGAAAAGAGTACCAATTTCTTCCAGGAAGCAGGAGCAGGGAGCTCCACCGACACAACTTCGTCACTGCGCTGAATCTCCGGCATAATTCTCGTGTACCTACGCAACCAAATCCAGGTGAAGTTACGAGCGGAAAGGTGAAACAAAACAAAGCAGATAGAAAAAACCGGTCGCAGTGAGAAGCTTCAGCTACCTCTTCTCTGCTTCTCTCTCTCTCTCTCTCTCAAACTAAACAAAAAATGTGCTCCAAAACTTTACCGCCACGACGCCTTATTTCGAGATAATGCTAAAACCACCTCAAAAGGAGCAAAGAGATATTTTACGTGGGACACGTGGCACCCGCGAGAGTCGTGGATCTGACCGTTGCAGACAGTTTGTGATTGCCTCGTTTGGTAAGAAAGTTCTCGAGCGGGTGTGCTGGGACACGTGCCGCCCCACTAGAAGGGCTGTGACGATCTAACGGTGATATCCCGGTTTACTTTGCTATATCACTCCCTATCTTAAATTTTCGTTTGTCAGCTGCTGCGCCACGCTACATGACGGGGAGTGTGTGGGACGGGAGATTATGGAGTGTAGGATTTTGGGTGAGTGAGATCACGCGCGATGGGTGAGAGTGGGGAAGAGAAAGATCGTGAGTCCCGATAACGTTCCTGAAATGGTGAGTAAATTGGATTGGATAATGAGGTTTGAGGTCCGGATGAGATTGTTCAATGGTGGGAATATAGCGGTGAGATGCAATGGATAATGCTATTTTGGTGGCATGATGACGTGGGGGGTCGATATTTGGGCCGGGCTATGGGGTTAGGATTATATTTGGGCCTGGCTTCAATTGGGTTAGATGAGTTCAGCCTCACCTCATTCATGGTTATGTCTCTATTGAGTTCATTAATTATTTAAAATGTATGTACGGAGTAGTATTACTTATGGATAATTAAATTTGATTGTACCCTTAGGGCGCCCCATTGCTATTGAGTTCAAACACAATGAGTACAATTATTTGTTTCGATCATGAACACATGACACAAAAGCGCAAAGACTCAAAAAACTCCGAAATAATTGCTGGCAAAGTTAATTATTTCTCGCATAATTTTTCACTATATACAACACGAGACTGTTACACAAAGCTCATCTATATAGCAACCTCTTCACGTATACACACACTTATTGAGAGAGACTGCATTAGATCAAGAAGCTGCAGCAAGAGGAGGCCAATGAGATTCAGTAATGATGAATTCAGAAGGTGACGTATGACTTCCCGCTGCATATTGGTTGTTTGAGGCCTTGGCCGCCTCTACGTCATTTTCTTCTTCCTCATCGTCGTCAGCATCCCACAAAAACCGAGCGTACGAAGCCAGCACAAAACTGTCACAAGATTGACATCTCCTGAGTTTCAGCAAATAAACACAGTGCAAAACAGACATGTCTACGATAAACCATTCTTTGATCATGTTGACATAAACAAAACTCAAGAAAAATGACTCTTCATTCATGCATATATCAAATTATATCCACATTTTCACTAGATCAACTTTAAGTTGTGTAACACTAGGCAAACGGGAGGAGCTTTTAACTAACTACCGATATTATTTGAAGTAGCACGGGATCAAGGTTTATCGTGCGTCAGAGAAAAAACAAAGGAGAGTTTTCCTTGTTACTAAAACTACAAAAGATTCTGAAGTTGCAACAAAGAAAAGCATGTAATCAAGAAACAAAGAATCAGATTCTCACCAGTCGTTGGGGTCGGTTTTGACAGCTTGATCAAATAAGCCTCCGCTCGAGCAGAATCTCCATGAGTCTGCCATAACAGATCAGCATAGTGTGATAACACATTTCCATCAGCAGGGTTAGCCAAAGTAGCTCTTTCGTAGAACTGCTCTGCTTTTGTGAAATCTGCTTTAACCTACAAATCAAATTATTGTGTACAAAATCAATTCCATTATTCATCAACGAAAACAACAATGGTAACTACATCATTATAAGACACGATACTAAAGAAGAAGCCTTCATCAAACTCAAACTAAACACTACATCAAAATGAATCTTCATGAACAACAGAGTACAATAAATGTGTGTTAATTAACTTAATCATATAGTTTGTGTTAATTACTGATCAAAACTATTCACAGAAGGTAAATTATACAGAAACAATACAAGCAAATTTACTAGAAATTACAAGTTTCAGATCAGTTTCTTTCTAACTAGGCTGTTTGATGTTTAACTCACACCACGCACATATTGCAAAACTACGTGTATGTGTGAAAATCGACAAACATAGCATCAATGAAATCTAATTTCATTAAAAATAGTAAAATCAAACAAGTTTAATGTTACCTTCTTCAAGTAATTAGCATAATTAGCTAAAAACAGAGGATTTCCAGGGTTAGCATCGATCATCGTCTCATAATACGCCTCACTAATCCCACGGCCCGGTCCCGGCCCGTCGTCCCGCCCTCTCCCACCACCGCCATACGATCCTCTACTTCTGACAACTCCGCCGCCGCCGCCGCCGTCCCCCGTCTCCTGCAGAGTCCTCTCAGATGGAAGAGCATGATCCTCCGTTGCCGCCGATGCCGTCGCCTCGCCCAAGCCGGAGCTCGACAGGAAAAACGACACTGCCTCCCTCCTATCCTGGATCTTCACCGGATCGGGCGGAAGCTCTTCTTCGGTTTCAGCGGTGCTCTAATGCATGAGTCGAACGCGATCCGCGTCGGAGAGCTGCAGTCGCAGGACGCCGAGAAGGAGACGGATCTGGTCCGTAGCAGCTGAGGCAGGGAGTCGGGCTCTGATGCGGAATTTGGCCATGAATGCAGAATTGGTGATGATGAGCTTCTGAGTAGCATTTCTATTCCTTGTAGCGCGAATTTGATTTTTGTAGTGTCAGTTGAGAGCTTTAGTGGTTTATTTGGTGGTTTTGGAGGCGGAGCTCCGCCGCGTTGTGGTGGAGAGGCGGAGGTGAGGGATTTATATAAGGAGAGATTGGAATTTTGTGGGGAAATTGTAAAAAATATTTGAAGTGGATGACTATGATTTTTGTACTACTACTACTAGTATTATATAAATTCATCGATTATACATCAATACTATATTTTTTCTATCTTGATATTACGTCGTTCTGTGAAATATCTTTGTTCCTATTATAAAAACTAGTATTAGCATTTTTCTGTGGGATTCATAGTTATTTAATTCTAAATATTGATAAAATGGTAATTAATCGACGATCCGAAAAAGAGATCTTACTTAAAAAGAAATATAAATTCATCAATTTTATTTATAATGAAAATTCAATATTTCAAGTGAGGCAATCAAAAATGATACTCCTACATTTGCCTAAGTAAGATGTCACACATTTTTCATAATTTATTTCATAAAAAATGTAACACTTTTTTTAATAAAAATTCTCCACATTAAAATATAAAAATATATATATCTTTTCATTAAATAAACACAAAATAAATATTCTAAAATTTTGTGTCATCACCTTAGGTGATATCTACCTCGAGTAAATAGTAATAAGAGTAAATATGGAATGTAATAAAGGGATAAAGGGATTATTAAAATAGTTTTGCATATGTATCATCTCACTGGAGAAAGCAATTTGTGTCTGAGTCAAAATCACGTTTATTTCCATATGTTAAATTTAAATTCTATGATTCAGTTTCATCCTTAGCAACTCATCTTTTGTGGTGAGTAAATATGATAGTTGTTGAATCTTCAACGTGGACTAAAACTCTCGGTAATAAAAGGTGATAATGGCGGTGGCCGCAACCGGTTTAAGTTCACCGCAGATTCACTAAAATGGTTGGCGAGTGGTCTGATTTAATTGACAGCGGAAAACATTCCTAATACTTATTTATACAGTCCATTTTTCTCACCTCAACTATAACTTGTCTTATTAATTAGTACACTTTAAAACAATGTTATTGAAATTGGATGGATAAGGAAATTAATGAAGTTATCTATCCGGAGTTTAATTGGTGGATCAGCTTATCGGCTTTTAAAACGCTAGTTCAAAGTTTTGGCGTGAATAAAATAATTGAAGAAAGACTTTCTTTAATATTCTTATCTCATTTGTGGGTCGTACTTATGTTTAGTAGCCCTAGTTTAGTTGTTTGGTTGAACAAATTCTTTATAATATATTAATTTTAAATTGATGATATGATATGATAATGTCTTATATCTCACCAATAATTTGTAAGTACTCAGTAAAGCAAGTGGTCAACAAGTAAAATATTAAAAGTTGGGTAATAATGATAACCTTGTATAATCAATGGTGGTTTACGACCTTCGCATCAACATCAATAGTATATACAAATGCGATAGAAGCCTACAATAACAATGGTGAATAAAAGAAACCACAAATAATCCACACGCATATATGTTATTCTTATGTTTGTAAATAACTCAAACATCACAATAATTGGTCACAGATCAAGTTGCAGGCCAAATTCCTCAATCAATCCAAATCAGGTTGCAGTAGTTATTAAATTCGAGATAATATTGTTTAATGCACGAGATAAAATGAATGGGACAAATTCACCGATTTTTTTAGAATGATCAAACCTTATGCTTATTGATGATTATCATGTTTTTTAAAAAGGTAATAGAGCATTTCATAGTTTTGCAGTTTCATGATTTCTCCTCGGCCTGTTTGCTCAAAAAAATCCAGATCCTCATTACTCCAAATAGAAATTTATAGAAGTTTCATGAGATAAAATCCACGCAAATACCCCTGTGTATCAAATATTCGTCTTGTATTATTATCCAGATAGAATCCAAGTTGTGGACCGAATCAGACCATCAAATATTCACTTATATTCAATAGTTTAAAAAATACTACTAATGAAAACATGACTAAACCAATGATATTTCAGCTACCTGAGATGATGGGCCTCCCGAATTCTGTTTCTTTCCTATTGATCGCCCAAAATCAAGAGGAAGTGAGAACTTCACTGGATCAAGTAAATCATAATAATATAGCCTTATATTATAATAAGTACATCTAAAAATAAGGTATTTACCTGATGAAGTGCTGAATACGAGGCCCCATCTTGTTTGTTTCTTGGTAACTTGATCACCCCCGGATTTGTCACCAATAAGCCTAAAGCCAGAGCTGGTGTTGTGAGATCAAGATCACTATCCAAAATTCCATGATATGTGTGCCCTGATCCACGGCATTGCATTGGCTAAAGATCTCCTAACCAGAGCATTACCTTGTCGAAAAGCAAAAATGTAACATGACAGAATAACGGCAATTTATCTAACCAGAGAGCATTTATACTTGCTGCTGTTATTTTCTAAAAACATGCATATAATGGCAGTTCCAATTACTCAAGATCAAGTTAAAGCAAAGGTAAATATAATAAATTTGGTGGATCTATAACCTCAACTTCGTAATATACAATAATATCATTATATTGTAACCTCAAATCTGACTGCTCATAGTCCTACCACTCAATACCCCCATTCTACGCTAACTTGTAGTATAAGTATATATCCACAACACATAACCTAATGGAGTTATTTCCTAAATCGAGGGCCCTTGTCTGATCTGCCACTATTTCCTCGATCCCATGCGCAAGACCAGAAGAAAAGTGACATCCAGAATAGCACGGCAAAGAAAATCTGCAGAGTATCCTTCGGTGATTCACCTGATTAACATATCAAAAGTTATTCCCATTAGGAATTAGAAATAGAAAATTAACGAAATGGGACCATCAACGTAAAAGAGCCTACAATTTGAAAACGAACATTTTATTTGTAGCACGCGATAATACGGAACATGATAATCAAGACATTGTCAAGTGAAACTGTATACATTCAATGTGTGAAAGGACGGAGAATTATATGATCTCCACTTTACAAGCATGATTCCAATAATGAGTGTCCTTAGGTCAGGTAGAATGTTGAAGAAGATTCTAAGAAATTGCTTTTGGACAAGAGGACACGACACTAGCTCCAAAAGAAGCAATATGATTTTTTCAGCAGTTACTCTCAAGAGTTTATAGAATGTCTAAGATCCCATCTGAGGTAGAAAAATAGAACACTTTATGGAAATCAAGACTTATTGTAAGTCTGCAACCATATTACACACAAGCCGACGAATGCTTTTAAAGAGACATGGTTTTACTTTTCTTAAGCAGGCCTACGACAGTCGACCATCAAAATCCAACACTCAACCACATATCAGATGACTACAAAAGTTTCAAGGCGCTGATGGCATCGAGCATCACATGTTGGGCTAGAACAGGTTTGGCACCGACAAGAAATATCCATTTTGTGTGATTACTAGTGGAATTTAATCCAGGGAATATGTATTGGAAGAGCATGGTGGATTTATCAATCATTTCTACCACCTAAACTATGGAGTCTACAATTTTGGAGCGTTTTTTCCTCCATCTAAAGTTCTCAACAATTAACCAAAGAACTTCTCGAAGCCCTCATTTCGTCAAGCAAAATGCAAGGAAGTAGGCTCAAATTTACTTTCATAAATCAGAATATCTACCAGAACATTAACGAAATCGACTAATTAACTACTGATTACTAAATCAAATCAATACTATCATTCAATTTTAACAATAGACCCCAATAAGTATACAATTAATGACTACCCTCTCAAAAATTGACATTTTGTGTGTTTTCTATATATACAGGCATGCGTAGGCGTATGTGAGAGAGAGCAAATTTCGAAATCATATTAAATTCTGACGATACTACCTAAAGATGGAGGTAGCTGATTCTCCGGCGGCGGTTCGGATGGCGAACTGGTGGCGCAGCAACGGTGGAAGCGAGAATCGCGCTTGAATAAGGGAAATGAACGGTGGAGATTGGTTGAAGGTGAGGAAGGTGAGCTGAAACTCATGAAATGGCTTGTTGTGATAGCTGAAACATAGTTCGGCGGCGAAGGGCGGCAGTGACGGTAGTGAACGGTAATCGGAAAGGGGGAAGACGACATGGTTGGTTGCAGATTTCTCAGTACTCTTTCAATGTTGTGTTTAGTGGTTAAGATTTTGTATTTCCAAGATAATGGGCCTCAAATTGGGCCTCAAAGAAACCTCTTTCTTAATTTATTTTTTGTTTTGAACAAATGATTTAGGGAAGAAGTTGATGAGATATACGTAATTTATAGTAGTTAGAGCATCTCCAATAGCACTGGACGTCAAATAGCCATCAAATAGCATTCACACTGCCACATCATCAGCACTACAATTCTCCTGCCACATCAGCTTGCCACATCAACTGGACATCAAATAGCCCTCACATAGCCTTCACACTACCTTTCCACATCACTAATAACAATTTATATAATTTAATTTACACTTGTATCAACATACGGAATTTAATTTACGAGACAAATACGGAAAATTCGAATAATAATATTAAAATTTAAAAAGTACATTAATTATAAAAAAAAGTACAATAATATAAAAAAAAGTACAAAAAAAGTACATTAATTTAAAAAAGTAAAACAAAATCACTCATCGCCGCCGTCCTCGTCTCCGTCGTCGCCCAGCGCTTCTTCACCGTCGTCGCCGCCGCCGCCGTCACCACCTACGCCGCGGCTATTCCCGCTGGTGTCCCTCCTCATCGCCTCCAATTCTTCACGCTGGCTCTGGAGCAATACACGAAGAAAATCCTTCACCTCGGGGTCCACCGCCGCTTGGAAGTCGGCTAAGGTCTTCACCATTTGAGCGCGCGTTTGTTGGCGCGCGAAGAATTTGAGCTCCTCGGTAGACCTGCCGAGGGGGGATGCCGAATGGACGTCCTGGGAACTCGGGGTGCCCCCCCTCGCAACCTGCTGCGCCCGCCTTTGCCCAACCGGGCGAGGTCGGCGACCGAACGACCGAGGAGTCGGGACCTCCTGGGCCGTCTCAGGGAGGTCTGACGAACCACCGCTGCTGCCGCTATAATCTCCGGTATAGTTCAGTCTCTGCCTCTTCGGCCAGCCAGCGTCGACGCCTGCCCGGAATTTCTCCGACTCGTTGAGCACAACATAGCAGTTCCAGTAGGTGAACTCATAGTACTTCTTATTCGGATCGGGGTAGGCTCTCTCCGCAATCCTCCTGCAGTCTTCCTCTGTTTGGCCACTGGTCTGCATGCGGAGGGCGTTGGCGTACAAACCCGAAAATCGAGAGACGCCAGCCCTGATTCGGTCCCAGCACTTCCGGACCTCCTCCCCGGTGCACGGTCGCCCTTCAGGGCAAAATGCCCTGTAGGCTGCGGCTATCTTGGCCCACAAGTTGACGATCCTCTGGTTGTTCGAAACCAGAGGATCGTCGCAGACACTCACCCACGCCTTGGCAACCGCAACGTTCTCCGAGTCTGTCCATTTCCTCCGGCCCCGGATTTCGGCTTGGGGCTGCGACGACTCGCCGACCTTCTTCGTCTTGCCCTTCTTCTTACCCCGCCCTACTCCCTGGCTTTGAATGAGAGTTTCCGAAACCTCGTTAATATCAAAACCCAAGTCCGCTAAGGAGAAGGTCTCCGTATACTGTGCATCCGTTGGGGTCGATGTGTGCGAAGAACCGGTGGAAAAATCAAAAGTCGGCCGATAGGCGTTGTCCCCCCCGTGCGTCCCCTGCGCCGGGGGAATAATCTGTTGCGCCGGTGGCATCATCTGCTGCGCCGGTGGCTGCATGCCGGGTGCCCACCCCGGCATCATCTGCATAGGGTGCTGCATGCCGGGTGCCCACCCCGGAATCATATGCTGCCACGGGTACATGTTGTAGTACCCGCTCATCGGAGGCCAACCACCTCCCCCAGGAGCCGGGGAAGTATGGGACCCTGCCCCGGGAGTCGGGGGCGTCTGAGACCCTACACCAGGAGGCGGGGGAGTCTGAGACCATCCCCCGGGATTAACTGGAGTACCTTCGTAGTTGTTCTCCATTGCTCGTTATTGATCTTGTACAGAAAGTAAGGTAGAGAGAGAGTACTCGTTAAAACAAGTGGTGCGAATGAAAATGAGGTTCAACGCGCGTATATATAGTGTGTTCGAAAAAAAAAAAAAAATTTAAATCCGACGCCGGTTTGGCGCCGATCCGGGACGCACAATGGCGCCCGTGAGGATCGGCGTCGGAACCGGCGTCAGCGCGGGAATCGGCATGGCGACGCCGATTTTGACGCCGATTTCGCCCACGCCGGTTCCAATGGTTCGGCGTCAAACCGGCGTGGGCGAAAAATCGGCGTGGCGGTGGTGACGCCGGTTATTGTGGATGCTCTTATATATGGAGTTTGATCAATGCACAATTAATTCTAAATGCATAACCAAAATATAGATGTTCATTATTAAATAACACCAAGTTTACTATTAGTTTGTTCATTACCATCTGACTCTCGCGAGATGAATGAGCCATAATATATAAATTTTTAAAATAAACTAAAAACAAACTAATAATGAACTCTGTATTACCTAACCGTTACCTCCGGTTCATCTTTAAATATGAATTTCCTGTAATGAACTAAAAATGATGTAACAATTAATAACATTGGATTTTTCTTATGCTAATTAATAACCTATTTTATTTAGTTCGGTGTTTCGCCTTTAAAGAGTGTTTTTCCTTTAACGCGATACGGTCCTATATTATAATGTAAAGCATGAATGATCATATCCTTGAGAAAGAAAGCAGAAGAATAAATAAACAAGAAAAAATCAAGAAACCTTATGGGTCATGTTCATGTATGAAGAAAGCATATATAGACAAATATAGATGATGAAGAATTAGATTACATAAATATAGAATTTGAGTATCAGGGTTGAAAGAGTTTGTTCCCACAGGTGCATTTCCAAGAGAGAAGATAATAGGTGTCATCTTGAGCATGAGAGAACTTGACATAGATGATGGGACTCCTCTTTCGGGATCGGGATTGGGATGGTATGGCTAGGGTTGCCACACATGGCCTGCAACTCATGCATCTATTCAGGCAAGCAGGGGGTTTAGATCCCAGCCCCATCTTTATCTCCTTCTTCACCTCATCTTCCATTGATGCCCCTATCCCTATCCCACCTGAATATGCACTCAAAATCCTCACATAATCACCATTGCACTATTCATGAGATGTATAATCTTTCTCACCATATATCAAAGTGATTTTGAAATAGAAGAGATTTGATTACCTGATTGGAGTGGCAGCAAAGTGAGAGAAAGGAAGAAGATAGGCAATAGCAGTGCAGCAAAGGTGTAAGTTGTTGATATTGCCATAAGTGTGTGCTGACTACTGAGCCTGAGACAGATAAATAAATTGAGCTAGCTAGGTTTTATGACAATATATAGTGCATGGAAGTCTAAATTTACTTAAACAGCCTCACCTCACCTCACATAGCATTTTTTGTACCTGATGGAGTATCTTCTAGTACGTATATTTTGCATAGAATCTTCACTCTATCTATCCTCTATCCGTACATGTTAGTTGTTTAACAAGAACTAGTAATTAATAAATTGGAATCATAAATCAGTTGAAGCTGTTGTGGTAAAAGCAATAAATTAAAAGAATATTTATTACTGTTGGAAGCCGGTTTTTCAAGCATGCAGACTGAAAGAGAAGGCATCTTGATAGTTAATTAATTAACTTGCTCTTCAATAAGAGGTTCTCAATTTGAGCTATAATTAAAATAAATAATTATAAAATGGGAGTTTTCAGTTTACTGTGATGTAGATAGCTTGTACGAGTCGTCTCTTGCTAGTACTCTAAAATCAGAAACTAAAGTGAAAAATTCACTCAATTTACCACTGTTATGTCTACTTCTTTTTTACTTGAATTCGCATTTTTTTATCGTCTACAAGTTTTAATTAATGTCGGAGACGCTTCCTAAATTCTAAAGTCCTTTTCTTTTGCTTTGCAGTTAGAAATGCAGAGAGAACTGAACTTCCTAACGTGAAAAAAACTGCTCCTGTTCATTTTCTTAATTCTTATTTATAATTATATGCAATTTTTTTTCCAGAACTAAAATAAGAAGAAAATCGTACATGTAATGCTAGGGTGTATTTTGGGAGTAGTATTTTGCAAAATTGTTGCTAGCTGTATGCATTCAGTAATCAATAAAACGCCAAAAATAGAACATCTAATTGTTCAATTTTCATCGTTCCCGATTCAGTAAACAATCTTTCAAATTGAAGTTAAAATGCACAATTTTTCATAGGAGTTGGAAATTATGTTGTAGTTATTTTGATTTTCACATCATATTTATATCATGTCAAGTTATTGTAATATAATAAAAACCCCATTGTTTTGATTGCTATTTAATTTTCTAATCTGCCAAAATTGTTTGCGAAACTAAAAAAATGGTAGAAGTTTATGTATTTTTGAATCAAGTGAACTTAGTATTTTTTTTTCTATCTAAATAGATGTTAAATATGGATATTGGTCCTTAACCTAATTCTGCTATTTTTTTCAAGTTTAATTCTTTGATAAATTCTACTAGTAGGAGTATAATTTATAAGTATCATGTATGCTTTCCTTCGCCCCTTCGCAAATCTGGTTAGATCTCGTGTGTGTAATAGATCTAATAGGTTACTTTGATTAGGCTGCAAAAATACATAACACATATCTTTTCATATGCTCTAACTTTGGCTTCTGATTCATTTTGTCATTTTATAAAGTTACTAGGCTGGGGAATTATAAAGCAACAAGTCTGCCCATATTGAAGTTTCTGAAACTGAAAAGTATAACTCGTGTGAATAGATCGAGGAATACAAATTTTGTCACAATTGATTGAGGAAGATATTGGTACAACTTCTACTCATTAACCGAATTTTGGTGGAAAGCGACCATATAGTTGTACATGAATCATGATACTTATAAATTATAGTACAACCTTACTGAAATTATCACGCATAGATATGAATATGATCAACGAAATCGATTCATACATCTTTTTATTAATTAGAAAATAATTAGGGAACCATTTCGGTTTCAATTTTATACATAATATATTTAATAAGTATATAAAATTACACTAAGTACTAATTTTGGTCGTTATGTGATTTACACTTTTACAAGCTGTATTTTTTGAACTTAACTCTAAGATGAGTTTTGACCATTATGTGATTTACACTTTTGTAAAATTGACACTTTTATGACAAAATTCCAAAACGTAAATAATTTGAGGACCTTATTTATGACTACGTGGCATGAAAATTAGCTTGAACAATCTGGAAAACTCTGTGGCATAAATGATGAAGAAAAGAAAAAACATGATTCTTCTCATCTTTTTCCACCACCTCCTAGAAACCGCCCCTTCCTTTTATAAATATTTCTTAGTTAATTCTCCCCCTTCAACTTCAACAACAATCACAGTTTGAAAAATCAAGAATTGATCAATCCTTCTCCAAGTTTGTGTTAACAATGGCATTAGCACGTTTAGCTCTCAAGAATTTGCAGCAAAGGGCATCATATTCTGCTTCTTTGTTGGCCAAAAATGTCACAGCCACCGCTCCCCCGGAGAAACAAAGATTGGCTTCTCAGTTTCTCCGGGGGCTCTCCTCCACTGCGGAGGAGAAGGCTGCCGGGGGCCATGAGGTGGCTGTGCAAGAGGGCGGCAAGAAGCCCAAGCTTTCTCCGAGGCAGAGGGGCCGGAGAGGCGGCAACTTGTGGAGGAGAGACGGCCGTGACTTCGTCCCTGCTCTTTGGGGTAAGAATGAACTTGGATTTCGACATGATGAAACACCATTGAAGTTAAAAACATGCAATTCTATATGAATTTGGATTAAGATATTGAGTTATAGGTAATACTGAACGTGCAGATATGTTTCCTTCGGGAGTGGGGAACGCGTTGGTCCAAGCAACGGAGAACATAAACAGACTGTTGGAGAACATAGCTCCGCCACAAATGCTTGGGCGGGCTAGGGAGCACGAAGACAGCTACAAGCTTCAGTACCAGATGCCGGGGGTGGGGAAGGATGAGGTGAAGATAACAGTGGAGGATGGGGTTCTAAGCATACGAGGGGAGCACAAGGATCAGGAGGAGCACGACTCTGACGACAAGTCCTGGTCGTCGAGCAGCTATGGTTACTACAACACAAGCCTGATGCTGCCCGAAGATGCAAAGCTCGATGAAATCAAGGCGGAGATGAAGGATGGGGTGCTCAATATAGTCATACCTAAGGCTCAAAGGGCAAACAAGGATGTTAAGGAAGTTGAAGTTCGTTAAGTAATTGCTTTGGGATGAAATATGTGTGTCAAATAAGGATGTATACATACTACCTGATCTCTATCTATAATCTATCTAGCCATGAGCTGAATTCTATCTCTTTCTGCAAATATGTCATTATCTTGCCGTGAAATCTAGCTCATTTTGCATAAATGTCATTTAATTTAAAAATAAGCAAGAATTCATGTAATGGAGACTATAAATGGATAGCAGCAACAAATTGTACTTGTAGCCTCCACAACACCATTGATTATGTTGCAAAATAGAATTTGAGCTTAAAAACAAAGCAAGAAAAACGATTCTTCATTTTTATATAAGCAATGATATTCATCAATGTGATCAGATGCAGCACAATGGTTCTTGTTATTCAACAAAAGACCAAGAAACTGCTAAAATTCTGGTTTACAGCAAGAGGGAAGACATAATCTGTAATCCACAATCGTGACAATCACCTGGGATTCAGTTTCTTAATCGTACATTCCTTCCTGCTCCCAAACCGCTACCAGAAAATCGACCATTTCCTGCCAGTTTAACAGTCGGAACAGTGAGATTATAGGAGCGGCATGCTGTAATTATTTGGGATGCAGGGAAAGAAACTTACACCAAGCGGGACAGGTTTGTCAAATGGCTTGTTATTGCTGAGCAAACTGTCGTAGGTTGCATTCCAACTGCAAGATCGTGGTTTTTTTCTGGAACAAGTTCAACAATAAAAATTATATAAAGATGGTGTAATCAGGCCCAGCCAGGTATGAGCCAGGCAGGGTCTAATTTGGTCTCTCCCAGGATTTTCTGGGCCTCTAGTTTCAAGGCCCAGTCCATATTTTACCGGGTCGACCAAACTGTGGTTCAGCATACTAAGCACCAACAACAACACAGGGTGAGTCATAGGAAGCAATAGAAATGATCCTAATAAGGAACTCTTGGGGTGTCTTAAGTGATATGATAGCTATATATGTGCTTATCTGCTATTCGCTATGATGGATTGATGTGATTTTGGACTTCGTTTGATAATCTAATCCTTCAGATGCTCAAACATACATTTTTATCAATCTAATCTTATCACACAAAGTAAATGCATCTTTATTCCATTAGCCATGAATATGAAGATCATGTATAAGGTGCTAACTCATAATTTATTCAATTTATAGGTTATTTGATTACTCCATGCTTGGTCTCATTACCTCCTCTAAAACAAACAGTAACAATGCAGCTATAGGAAATCATCGCACCTTAACTTGGGCTCTCGAAGCTGTTGTGCCTGACTCTCGGGCCTTTTATCCAAGGCCCATTTCTGTCTATTCTGGTTCCAGAGAATTAGACCTGCAGCCGGAGCTTCTCCACATAAGATTAACTTATCCAAAATCCACAAAGCGTAGAGAATAGACAAAATCTATGAATTGGAAGGAGAATATTCTGCCATTTTAAGAAACAGAGAACACTCAACCAGTGCAGAAAATGGGTTAGAACAACACAGCAACAGGCAAGTAGCTAGAAACATATAGAAAACGAAAATAGTTCACACTCGCAAGCGAGCACACAAACACACATACCAACAATACCGTAATTTAACATGGAATCAGAAGGCATGCTTACCATGGTTTACAAATTCAGAAGGCGTGCTCGAGCATCCGGCGCCATGAGCATCATAAACCTGAGTAAGTGTGCTGGTAGACGAGATGCTTCCACAAGACTGCAAAGCAGTATTTTCCATATTACAATTGCTGGTGGTCCAAAAATCTTCCGATAGAGTAGTTTTTGTATTTTTCCAATCGTGATTATTCTTCCCTTTGAATTCATCAAGTGAGGAATTCAGTTTGGGCCTGACATGACTCCCCAGACAACCACTGCTCTGTTTCAATTGTAATAAATCAATCATACTCCTATCATTCAGTTCAAATGCCATAATAGTACTCCATAAAACTAACACATATTAACAACTGATTCATGACGTTGAGACTCAGCCATCCTACAGCTTCAATAATAGGTGAATATCATATAACACTGCCTTGAAATAGTTGCTTCATTCAACTACCACAACCTTTGCACACAATTGTGACCCTATTTCATAAAGGCATAAACTCCTATGCATCCGGATTTTAGGTGCACACTTTCCAATTAGGGTTCATCAATCCCTAATCAGGGTTTAACAATCATCAATTAGAGTTTAATTAGGGAAATGTCCGTACATCTGGATGCACCAGATCAGCTCAAACATATAAGCACAAACATCTGTTTGCCATAAAATCAAGGTAGCCACATCTATCATCAAGCTTCAATCTCTCACACCAATTCAACTAATAGTACCACCTAAAACCATTCAAAAGAAATCATACGGCATGAAACATTTAAGAATTATTGCTATTTCCAAACTGAAAATCAACAAAAAATTGAAACAGCTAGTTCACATATGCCAAATAAAAACAAACCATAACAATTAACACCTTATCCACATAGTCCAAAAAAGCTAAATCAAAGTTATTCCACGATAAACACAAACCTTGCAAGAAAAAATAAGAGAATATGGATACTTACCCCATGCAAGCAATAATATGCAAAACCCAAGCTGCAATTGATCCGATTCGTAAAAGGGACCCCAGCATTAACATCGACGGCACAAATTTTCCACAAACCCCTGAAATTACACTGAATTCATGAACCTATACAGTGCATAAATTGCAAATGGGAAAGAAGTTCACCCCCAACTTGGATGAGATTTACCTATAAAGAGAGGTTTCAGTGAAGATGGGATTAAAATAAGAGCTTCTTTTACTTTTCTTATTGTATTGAATTTGCAACTGCAGTCGAAAAGCAAATGTGGCTGCTGAATTAATAATTGTTAGTAATTATGTAAGTACTCGTAGCAATTGAGTAATTAAATCTTAATTACTTCATTAAAAAGTAAAACTCTGGATTTTTCTTCATAGGCAATGTATTATCTTAATTTTTGCATATTTTGTTGCTAATAAATCACATTGTGTAAGGACCATACTACCCCTCTTTGTGCTTCATTGTTTTTACGTTTTTGGTGGATTTGAAATGAATGGATATAATACACCAGATTTTTTTATTTTTTTTATTTTTTATTTTGGATATAATACACCAGATTCATTCATTGGTAATTCCATGTTGCCCCACACGCCTATGAAATTATTTTTTATACTCTTCTAAACAATATTATGAAATAGTACAAAATAAAACGATTAGATGTTGTAAATATAATAGTAGTAGGTATATAAGTTATGAAGGAATATGTTAGAAGTAAATATAAAAGAGATAAAGAGCCCAACCATAGAATAATAAGCTCTATAGTATAAGGATCACCTGGAAAAGATACAAATAAAATATAGTATTTAATTGGATACGAGTATCTTATGGAGCAAAATTTTGGACTATGAGCTTCTTTCTTTATTGAGAAGATGTGTAGAACTGATTCCAAGCAATGACACACATGAAATCCATAGACCAACAAACTATTTTGTGAATCGTCAAAATCATGTCTAATTTTTTAAATTTTATTTTGTGCAATCAAGTATACGTGAAGTTTATGCTAAGATTGTTAATATTATCTATAATGTGCATAATAATCATTGTAAGACATGAAAAACAATATCACTGCATATAATTTACACTTTCTAAAGTGCACCACATTGTAGTCTATGCTATTACAGAATTTCTGTCTCATGCAATTTTTTTGCCAACTCATTACATACCAAAGCAATTTTAAATATGCATTCTGCAGCTCAAACTATATTTTTTGAGGTACCTAAGTTTAATCTTGATTGAGAGGGTGTGACTGCCGAATGTAAAATTATTGGGGTTATGATTCAATTTCATTGCTTCTGCGGAGTTCTGCCTTTTTGGTTGGGCCCAGCCCATTATGTGTAACGAGTAGTACTGTAGTACTCCTATTTGGATGACTTGTTTCAAATTCGTATCAAAATTGAAAATTTACATTATTTAATTTAGTATAAATCACATTAACAAATGAAATTATTTAATTTAATATAATAGGACGGTGTTTTACTGCCTACAATGTGAGAATGTTTTAATTAACGTCATATAGTTTTACGTAAGTAAGTCATCAAATTTTTTTTGCCGGTGTCAGAATTTTGATTGGTTGCCGAACCAGAATATATTAATAGTTTCATAATTTAAACATATTTTAAAGCTGATCTACATACCAGAATTTAACGTAATTTTATAAAGTTACAAACAAATTATTCTTTTTAATATTTAGCTGAAAATAAAAGTAGTGGCTTTTTGGGCTATTAGGATTTCTTCAAAGCGGCATTTTGGTGGAATGGCGTATTCACATTACCCAACCCAGACATGAAGTAATAAATATCCATGCATATTTCTTATTATAAGTAAATTATTTAAAAATATATTTAAGGCCGGTCATAATGAATATACCACTTTAGAGTTGGACAATATTAAAAAGTTAGTTCTCAACCCGTCGTATTATATTCAAAATAATTACTCCATTACGGAAATTTTGATGTAATGATATTCTTTTATTCTTGGGAAGAAAAAAATTACCTTAGAACTGTCCAAACTATAGGGTAATGGAGTTTATTTTGGTAAGAGTTATAGTATATGCTAAATTTCAAGTTTGAAAATTTTGTGACAATAATTTTGTTATGTTTCATTAGATATAGATTTATGCACAATAATATACATAAAATATAAAAGATTTGATAAAAAAATCAAATTTTTAGGTTGGTAAGCCACCACTCCAAATATTTAAATAAATAAATAATAATAATAAAAAACAGAAATTGGGAGTAAATTAAGTCTCTGTAAATGGACTTGAGTTATCACTCTTGTGAGTATTAAATATACTAATTTGTTTCAATTACGGAGTGAATTAACACCCAGCTGTCCATCGAAGCAGTACAAGTGTACAACTGCACAGCAAAGCATCAATTTGATTGATCCAAACAATACCACATTTACGCGCAATTATGTAAACAAAATGCAGCCAACTGTACTAACCCCACCGCAGACTGCAATTTATTAGCTAATTATTTATCTTAATTGTTGAACTCTATCCGTTTAGGGGGTCCGATGTGTTACTGTTTTGGGCCCGGCCTCTTCTTTATGTAGGAATTAAAAGCTAATAATTTAATTTAATTATTTGAACATGATTAAAGCTTAATAGTTGAAACCCCCTTTTTTTACTAATTCAGCTCCATATACATGAAGACATATTTTTCCTCTTTTTCATTTCATAGGATTTAAACTTTTTTTGTGCTTGAGTTCGGATCTTGCTAGTAAAATAATTCAAGGTTAAGAATTTTAGTTCGAATTATTAGGTTAAACATTTTACTTTACTTTGGCTTTAAAAAGGAGAAACCATTTCCATCAATTCGCCAAATAATGTATAAAATTGGCGTCATTTGAACAATAAAACAACATCGGTACGTTTCCATTTATGCCCAGTACTCCATGGGACCAAATTAATACAGTAATACCATAAGTTTGATATTAAAATGCTTGGCATATGTCACATGTCAAATAAGTTGAGTTTTTATTTATTTTTTAATTTGGATGTGGATAGCTCGCAATTGCTATTGATACTCCTATGTAAGAGATCAGTCACATTTTGCAAATAAAATACTCCTACAACATTAATTTTACCTAAAAAGGTTTAGCGATGTTCAAACTCAATACACGTGGGATATAGATACAAGTGCTATACTATTCTTAATTACATGTCTTTTTATCATCTCTATTTTTGTATGATAAAAATCATAAAATATAAAATAACTCAAAGAAAGGAATCAAATCACTAAATGTGTGTAAACATTTCGAGAAATGTAAAGTCTACCTACTTTCAAAGAATCATCTTTTTAAGAAAAGCAATTATAAAGAGTGTTTGAAAATTTAAGATAAATTTACATTTTCAAATTGATCAGATAATTGTGTACGTAATAGCTTTGGAAGAAAACTTTCACCATGGTTGTCGATATATGTGCTCGACAATTGTTAGAATAAATATTTGTCACGCCAGTAATAATCTATAAACTCATATGTAGGGCTTTTAATGTATAACAAATGAGTCTATACTTCATTAGACCAATGCAACATATCTCCTGTCAAAAATAAAACGAATAAGTAAAAAATAACATACCTAATAAATAATTTTACATCATCGATCCGTAACGATCGATATCGATGAAACTATAAAATGGAGTGATAGATTTCAATATTTACATCTTTAAAAGATATTCCCCAAAAAGTATTTAGGACCACCACAGGCAAAGTGACTTTTCCTCTCTAAGCTGGTCTAGTAAATTCATTCTTGTCTCGATTGTTATAAATCTTACTCCTATTAATTGCACTCACTTCACTTTAAATTGCTTGACTTTTCTCATTTTTTTGTCGCACACACAAAATTGATCAATTTCATTCGATTTTAGTCGCCATGGTGCAGAAGACAAAGTTCCGAGGAGTCCGGCAGCGGCAATGGGGCTCTTGGGTGGCCGAGATCCGCCACCCATTATTGTACGTTTTTCGATACATGCTACCAAGATTCTTACGTACTATTATCTCAACTACTATTTGATTTCTCGTTTTTTCTATTTATAGTAAAAATGAATTAATTTCATCAATGAACATTACTCAAATAATGAAAAATGTATATAATATATCAAATAATTTTATTAGTATATATATGCATGTTCAGGAAGAGGAGGGTGTGGCTGGGGACCTTTGAGACGGCGGTGGAGGCGGCGAGGGCGTACGACGAGGCGGCGGTGCTGATGAGCGGCAGAAATGCCAAAACAAACTTCCCAGTTCCGGAAAACTTTGAAGAAAGCCGCAGCACTAAGTCATCCCCACCGCCGCCTTCTTCGTCCGTTATCAGCGAGAAGCTTCGCAAATGCTGCAAATCGCCGTCGCCATCCGTCACGTGCCTCCGGCTCGACAACGAGAGCTCCCACATCGGAGTCTGGCAGAAACGGGCCGGGTCAGAATCCGAAGCAAACTGGGTCATGACCATTGAGCTCGGCAAGAAGGAGATCGTGAATGACGACCGGAGTGGTGGTGGTGTGGCAGCGGCGGCGGAGTTCGGAGACGAGAGGGATGAAGAGGAGAAGATTGCATTGCAGATGATTGAAGAACTTATGAAGTAATTAATTACTTTAATTTTCTAATCAATTGCATGTTTTTTCTAATCAATCAAATAAGGGTTTCTATATATATTTTATCAAATTCCTTATTTATTTATACCTATGATATTATAAATAGTTTTTTTTGGAAAATAAACTATTCAACTAAAAATCTTGATCGCAAGGACCACCATCTATAAACTTAAAAACAAACCAACTCGATCGATCCTTGAAGGAGCAATCCATAGTTCGCTTCTAAAAATTGTCGAAAATGTTAATGAATTATAGTATAACCAAAAATTGAAGTTGTGGAATAAAGTGGAGTAGTTATTAATTTTTATAAAGGAATATTAATCAGTCAGTAAAATCACGAACTTTGTGTTATTTTGGACCAAATTAAGACTCACATGACAAATTGAAAGTTGAAATAGCAACTCAATGAATTAAAACAATATTGTTTCTAATCAAACAAATCCAGCTCGGCACTCTATCACGCCTCTCCCCCTCCTGTGCTTCAAATGAATCCTGCAAGCCAACGGCTAGGACAACGATAGTGTCAATGTGATACAGATCAAACAAGAGAACTCATCCCAAAAGACTAGCCTGTTGGGAGAGAGAGCCCATTTAGTCTATATACCCCACATCAGTTGTTCTCACAACCGATGTGGGAATTGAGTCCGTAACATTCGACCCTCCTTTAAGGGCCAACGTCCTCGTTGGTCACGGCCACATTGGTCACGGCTGGTTCTTTGCCAGGCCACCACTCCGTGGGCCACCACTCCGAGTTCTCGTTGGTCACGGCCACGTTGGTCACAGCGGATTCTTTTGCCCGGCCACCACTCCGTGGGTCACCACTCCAAGTCGGCCCCAAACGCACTCGTTGGTCACGGCGAGTTCGTTGCCCGGCCACCACTCCGAGCCGTTTGGGCTCTCAATGAAAGCACCAATTGATACAGATCAAACAAGAGAACTCATCCCAAAAGACTAGCCTGTTGGGAGAGAGAGCCCATTTAGTCTATATACCCCACATCAGTTGTTCTCACAACCGATGTGGGAATTGAGTCCGTAACACAATGACTCTATTTTCTTAATCTAAATTAGATTGTACAGAGAACAACTGTATTCAGCGTCGACCATTACTGCCTCCAACATACTCTTTCTGTTCACGAGGTTTCTAAACATGTTGTAGGCTTGTAGCTCATTTCTCTTCCCAAAGCGTTATTTTAAATGATCAACATGTTAGGTTTGATATATTGAAAAGCATGTTTCGAGCACGAATAAAATCTTGCTTGTATACGAAAAACTTAACAATCCACTTTTAACCCGATTCAGTATTATTCGAGCAGTTTCGCACGAATAGAATCACTAATATTATTACATTGTGTTTGCTTGTGCATTTATAAGATGTTTTATAAACATTTAAATGCATAAGAAGCAAACAAAGTCTAAGTCTTTGTTTTAATAGACCGATTGTGGGCGTCGTCCAATTTAAGGTAACACGGTCAGTTCTGCTTTGGCTACCTATCGCGAAAGGTTGCAATGTCAGTCCGATATTTCTAAGCCTTACTGACATTGGTGTGGTATAGCACTGAACGGATCTAACAGGAAGACATGTCTTCATGCTATCTACTGGAAGACTAGGTCTTGATAAACAACTATTTCTTAATCAACATACAGCATTGAGCATACGTTATTGATTATGCATTACTTTGACTTATCAAATGGTGCGGGTTTTTCGCAACCCAATAATCCTGATATATTGGGTAGTGGTAATTAATATCTAGCGGTGCTAGGATTGCTATTATGTTGAATCGCGCGCCTGGTGAGTCTGGTTTGATAATGTCCCCAAGAGGAGCTCGAACAAGTTTTTATTATTCTGAAACTGGATAGTTGGAATTTAATTATTCCATGAATAATAAATAAGTGTTTCTCGCTAAGTCCACTCTTGGAATTAAAAAGATGTTAATTAATTAAGTCTACAACAGACACTAATTAATTAATGAACATTTCTCTCTTAAGCGCGGGAAATAAACAACAAACAAACGGAAGCTCGGATTACTTATAATTTCGGATTTGGATGAACAGTGCAATATTACTTCTGTAGTGACTGCTCGTAATATTCCAATATAAGCTTGTATTAAATTGTGAGTTCAATTTAATTAGTAAAAAGCTAATTGGGGGAGACCATATCCAAAACCTTCCATAGATCCCTGACTGACCCAATACGTAACTTAATATAAATAAGAGAACAAAGGAGACATAAATTATTATTATTTTCACATGAAAATTTCGTCCCCCCTCTCTAATTAGAATAGGACTATTTTTCAACTCTCCTCCGTGAGATTTTTAGCTCATCCTCCGTGAGGAATTTTCTGTCTTCTTTATTTGAGTCATAGTATTTTGATAAGATCAGCCCACACTGATATTGAGATACAGTTTGGGAACCAGTCAGAAGATCCGTGGTCTAGTATTGAAGATCATCATCGTGGAGAAGGTGCAAGCAATCAACGATTCTTTGAAGAATCAAATCGGTAACTCTAAACCGTAGAATTCATGTTTTAGGATTTACTTTCTTTAAACATGAATTATTTGCGTTCTACTCCCTCCGTCCCTGATTAATTGTCATTCTTTGACCGGGTACGTGTTTTAAGAAATGTAAAGAAAAGTTGGTTGAAAAAGTTAGTGAAATGCGAGACCCACTTTTTTATATTGGTTTTATAATAAAATGTGAGTGAAGTGAGTTAGTGGAATGTGAGACCTACTTACCATTTATGGTAAAAATGAAGTGTGACGATTATTGAGGGGCAGACCGAAATGAAAAAGAATGACAATTAATCGGGGACGGAGGAAGTAGCATGCAATTATCATGTGAATTGATTAATCGCATAATCGGTCAAATAGATCTTTATCTGATTTATTTGTTATGTACAAGTCTTCCGTTGTGCAAGGGGCACCAAACCCCAACACAACAATGGTTCCCTATATACCTTTATAGTGACTTGAACCTCTAACATATTGGTTAATAATGAAAAAACCAAATTCTACCACTTACTTCATTATCGAAAAGATTATCACTCTACACTATTCGATATAGAATTGCAGACATATATGACTTAATAGTGTTGCTGAACATGGTGGCAGTGCTTGCTCAACCACCACACTGATCTGAAGCACTAGATCATCTGTATGTGAAAAATGATTTTATAAAAATTTGTTTTTCTATTAATTTTTTAAGTTCATAGGAGATACTAAGAAAATATTATAAAAATCATTACTTTAATAGTTAAACCGCCTTTTTATAATTTATGGCGATTCATTATCGATTTAAATCATTATATACCCTATTACATGATAATACTACATTAGTAAGCATATAATTAAACCGAACAAGAAAAAAAATTGAAATTGGATGTACACAATTGGAAATCTAATTATGTGAACAACGAAAAGTTGAAATTGATTTTTGAATTTGAAAAAATAAGAAATGGGACACAATTGGAAATCTAATTATTCGATACTATTATTATAAAAATATTGAAATTTCACCCTAGGAGTTGGAGCTCGCTTAGCAGTTTAAAACCCCAAAATCATTAGGGTTTATCTCCCCCTTTTCCCAGCGCGCTCTATCTCTTTATCAAATCTCACGCAGTTTAAATTCAAGGTACGCATCGAGTATACACATCCTCCGCTTTGGGCTTGAAATTGGATTTCAATTCGTTAATTCGAGCTGAGATTCGAAAGGCTGTTCATATCTGCGTTTACAGGGGAAGGATGGGCGAAGTAAAAGACAACGAAGTCTACGAGGAAGAGCTTCTCGACTACGAGGAAGAAGAAGAGAAAGCCCCGGACTCTGCCAATGGAAAACCCTCCGGGGAGACCGTCAAAAAGTAATTGCTTTTGCGCTAATTTGAAAGTTTGGTTTCTGTTTGATTGAGTATGAGGTGTATATGTTGAATAATAGTTATTGACTTATTTGTGAAAACATAAATCGTGAAGCATTTTCTAGATTGTGTGAGGAGGGGTGTGGGTTGCTTGTTGAATCGAGTCTAATGGGGATTTATAGTCTTTATGCGCGTAGTTTGTAAGAGATCTGAAAATGATGAAACTCGAGCTTTGAGAACTCCTTAATTGCCTCTCCAACTGATATGTTAATTTGGGAATCCAGTGATAGATGGTCGGTTGAGATGTCATAATTAAGTTGAGATGTCATAATTAAGTTCGAAAGAATACTTTCTTTGATAGTTTGCCCTTAATTTTACTGCAATACCACGCTCCTTGGTCAACTCGTTAAGTGACTTTCTTGCTGCTGGCCTATCTTTTTGATGTATTTTTATCTATTCTTTTGGTCAATGCAGGGGTTATGTAGGGATTCATAGCTCGGGTTTCAGAGATTTTTTACTGAAGCCAGAGCTTCTTCGAGCGATTGTGGATTCTGGGTTTGAGCATCCATCAGAAGGTAGGGCTCCATGTCCATTGATTGAAATTCGTAATTACTTTTCAAATAGAGATGACATAGCATGAACGTGGTTAACTTCAGGAGCGCTGGAGAATTTTACTCCTAATAGTTAACCAAAATAAATACTTTTTGATTAAAGATGAAATAGCATGGCATTGATTAGCTTTTGGGTCACTGGAGAATTCTTGACCTGTTTGCTTGACCAAAAAAATCCATATTTCTAAGCATTGAGATAACATCCAGAATACTTTTCTACCCTTGAATAGTTGAATTTGAAGATAATACCTCGACCTAGGACTTTGCAGGGTTAATCACTTTTAATCATCCATGCCAATCTATGGCTTTGTTTTCCGATTTAAGTTGTTTCCCGTCTATTTTGTGGCTTTCCTTTTATGTACAGTCATCGTGTTGTCCCTTAATGATAAAATCTCTCCAGCATATTATGCACATATGAATTTTTTGCCAATAGTACTGTCTAAGCTTGTCTTTACATGAAACTGACTAACCATCTGTTTATTTCCTCTTTTTCAGGTAAAAATTAATCTGACTATCCTGATTTTCATTCCAAAATTGGCCTAGTTAACCACTTTCAATAAAGCGACTTTTAAAGAACTTTTTCTGATTGAGGATTCGTTCGTCGGATTTTCCTTGTTCTACTTCTCAGTGCAACATGAATGTATACCTCAAGCTATCCTGGGAATGGATGTTATTTGTCAAGCGAAGTCTGGGATGGGAAAAACTGCTGTCTTTGTTCTCTCTACCCTACAACAGATTGAACCTGTTTCTGGCCAAGTAGCTGCCCTTGTCCTCTGTCATACAAGAGAACTAGCATATCAGGTACCCTGGATAATGCACATTTATGGTTTTGACATCAATTTTAGCAGATTACACATGTGAACAAATGTAAACTTACATCTTGATGTGGATGTCAAACTCCCTAATTACTTAATCTTGCTTTTTGGCAGATTTGTAATGAGTTTGAGCGATTTAGTACCTATCTGCCTGATCTGAAAGTTGCAGTGTTCTATGGTGGTGTTAACATTAAAACCCACAAGGACTTGCTGAAGAATGAGTGCCCCCATATTGTTGTCGGAACACCTGGAAGGATACTAGCTCTTGCTAGAGATAAGGATCTTGGTTTAAAAAACGTGAGGCACTTCATTCTCGATGAGTGTGATAAGATGCTCGAGTCACTTGGTATGTTTGTTTTCAATTTGAGTTATAGACTACCATTCTAGAATAAGGCCACTATGATATCATGCTTAAACAGTGACTCTTTATTAGACATGAGAAGAGATGTTCAAGAGATTTTCAAGATGACCCCGCATGATAAGCAAGTGATGATGTTCTCAGCTACCCTGAGCAAGGAGATTCGTCCTGTTTGCAAGAAGTTCATGCAAGATGTAATTTTCTTTAACCTTATTTCTCTTAGTTATACAACTTAATTCTATTCAAGCTGCACTCGTAATGTTTTATAATCCCAATTACCTCCGGGAATTGGTGGTGGTTGAGGCTTGAGGATGTTACAGAACTTGAGTAGTTGTTTACAAATGTAATTGGATACCCTTGAATCCTAAAAAACCAATCAGTTGAGCCAATAATTATGCAAGTAGGTCAAGTATTTGCCATATGGTTGTTATTACTTATATACTACTTATATGCTATATGGTCATCATTCACCCTATAATCTAATAGGATAAGAAAATGAGGCTGCCATTAGGAAAAGCATTTGTATTGGCTTTGGATATTCATGTATTTTATGCTACAAACCTCTGATTGATTGAAGATGTAGTCTCTGTCAATTTTGGTAGACACTAACCTGTTCTTTGCTTTGTCTGCAACTTATGATTCAACTTGTGTGCTATCCTCCTATCTTTTGCAGCCAATGGAAATTTATGTGGATGATGAAGCAAAATTGACTCTTCATGGGCTTGTACAGGTACAGTGACCTGCATAGTTATGGAGCATATATTTATTGTTTGCCCGCTAGTACAAAGTTTTTAATTATGTTTCTTTTGTTTATTTTCCAGCATTACATCAAGCTGACAGATTTGGAGAAGAACCGGAAGTTAAATGACCTTCTTGATGCCTTGGATTTCAACCAGGTTGTCATTTTTGTTAAAAGTGTCAGCCGGGCTGCCGAACTAAACAAGTTGCTTGTAGAGTGCAACTTTCCATCGATATGCATACACTCTGGAATGTCTCAGGAAGAAAGGTAAGTTTATCTTTTAATGTCATTGCAGATTTGCAATGGAATATATTTGGTCCTATTTTTTTTCATAGTATTTGATCATAGACGTCTGTGCTGCCCTTTTCAGGTTAACACGCTACAAAGGTTTTAAAGAGGGTTTGAAGAGAATCTTAGTTGCAACTGATCTAGTTGGAAGAGGAATTGACATTGAGCGTGTGAACATTGTTATAAATTATGATATGCCAGATTCTGCAGATACCTACCTACACAGGGTATGTCCATTTTTAAGACTTGATGTGCTTAGGTTACTAACTTAATTGTGGACCAGGTCACCTTATTGAACTTTCTGCTACTACAGGTGGGCCGCGCTGGTCGATTTGGAACCAAAGGGCTTGCTATTACGTTTGTATCATCTGCATCAGATTCTGATGTTCTCAATCAGGTAAAATATCGTCATGCTATTTCTCGCTTTCCATGGGTTCCTAGAGCTTCTGGGTTTAAAATGTGCCCTTTTCCCAGGTTCAAGAGAGGTTTGAAGTTGATATAAAGGAGCTCCCTGAACAAATTGATACTGCTACATACAGTATGTCTTCATCTTGTTTTTTACCCTTTATAAGTATTTCAACTTCATATGATATTCTTTTAGCTATCATGTCTTTTCTTCTGTTTAAATGTATATCTCTTGGACTTCTATTTAATCATATCATGATCAAATGCGTTTTCATTAATTGGAGAAGTAACTCAAGCCTACCATTGGTTGATGTGATTCCAACATCTTGAATAAATACTTCATAAGTCTGCTGCCTTGAATTTAGGTTTGATATTAGTCTTGCAAGGGTGGTTTTTTCATACTGCATCATATTAACAAATTGAAGCTCGTAGCTTGTAAATATAGACATAATCGATAAAAAGCACTGTATTCACTAAAAGTAATCTGCTTCCCAAACCTTAATGAATGTAGAGGTTTCATCAAGCATTCTTTCTCCTATAGTGCTCACTGATTTTAGCATGTAATCTATTGAAGACTTTGAGTATCTATGGCCTTCATAGCTAATAAGTAAACTACAGATTTTTCCATTGATTTCAGCCGGTATTACCTGTTATTAATGATCACTTGCCATCTTTTTCCACTGTAACCAGCTAAGATCTTGAAGCACTCTCACACGATCCTTGTAGTCCTACACAAAAATACTATTGATCCGTACTCATTTCTTACTTTGTTTTGTTTGTTTTGTCCAGTGCCGGCTTGATTGCTCGATCTTCTGAGGAGACGGATTCGCAGAATAGTTGGAGTGGTTATTGTAACTGTAATATGAAGAAGGATGTTAGTGTAGTTCCGAGAGCAATAGTTACTTGTTTGCCTTAATCTTTGAGGGTAATCATGACTTAATTGTGTAGATTCTGTTGTAGCATTAGCATTATCAGCACTTATCGTTTTTCTGTATCTTGGAATTTTACTTGGATTTGTTCATGTTGGATCAATGATTGAATTAAGGGTAAGCAAGATTCAAGACTTAATGGTGTAGATTCTTTTTAGCTTTTCACTATTTATGTGTTGATTATGATTCTAGGAAGTTCGAATGGGATCTCTGATGTAGTAATAGATCTGCAAGTAAGATTATCATATCTTCTCTGATGTAAAAGATTATCATATCTTCTCCAAGTATGAGTGTCTAGCCTTCTTGAATTGTGTAGATGATTGGTATTAAAACATTAAAGCAAATAGTTTGTTTCATACAATCTATATATATACAGGAGGAAAAATGAAAGCAATGAAATGTAAAAGAAATGAAAGTGAGCTTCTAGATCAGGATTTCTCTCATGGCTTATGCTTCCCATCATTCCAAGAACAATGCATAGTGAAATCCAAGGCTAACATTCCCCTTCCCCAGTTTGCCTCTTTTATCTGCTTTTCAACCATAAGGTCGCAGTTGTCTACTTCGATCATCGAAATATTATCATCGCATTCCCAATCGAGCTCCCTTAAATTGTAGCAGTGCTTTATACTTGGATGCTCCAGCCTTTCAAAGCTTCCACTTTCGACTTTCCAGTGCTCCAGATCACAGTCTTCCATCAGAAGATATTCGAGCGCTGGAAACGTCTTCTCCTCGACTTCCCACTTTGGACCTTGAAATGCATTGCATCGCAGCTTGAGCACTTTCAGCTTTTCTAAAGAAGCAATCTTGCTCATTTCTGACCATGGATACCCCATCCCACTCAGTGCCAACTTTTTTAGGTATATTGGGAGATTTGGTAGTGTAGGAGGATGAACTAACTCAGACCTAAGTTCAGGATTCACTACCACACATTTAAGTGACATCAAATTTTTGAGAATAGAAACATGATCAAAGTAACTCAGAGGCTCATCACAATGATCAGGTGGTAATTCGATTCGAATCCCTAACTTTGTTAAATTTTGGATTCTTTCAAAAACACCTCTTCTACAGCTACGAGCACTCACATCCAAAAGCGTCGTGAGGTTTGCCAACGGGGTGCCCCATAAATCAGGTAGATCGCTTCCCATGACATGAAGATGCCTAAGTTTTTCGATATCCCATTTGTCTCGAGGCAGATACAACGCAGCTCCACCTGATCTGATGTGCTGGTGTGGACAAACAATCAAGAACTGAAGTCTCTGAAGTTTGGATATGGAAGGAGGGATCTCCCCATCGTACACGAGAGCAAGGTAGTTCAACTCGACTAGTTCCACTACTTGTGATGGGAACTCATAGAAACGAATCTTGAGAGCATCAAGCACCTCAAGCTTTCTCAAAGCAGAACATATTGGCACTGGATATCAACTAAAGGGACCATAAAGTAGAAGAGAACGTGCAGAGAACGCACAGTTATCCTCTACTGAATCGTATACCTCTTTGATACAAAGTAGGATGTTCTTGTGAATGCACAACCTTCTCTGACCCTTTATACTTTCCTCTGAACTGTCTTCCATACTGTCGAGTACGCAGAAAAAGTTGTTCTTCCTAGCTTCGTGTTGACAGAGGTGCCACCACGAAGAATGGAGGCCACAATGCTTGATCCCTTTCTTAGCAATGGACATCACAGAGGAACTTCTAGTGCTCCTTTTGTAAACCATAACACTACTTGAAGCAAGCTCATCCAAATATTTGAGAGCATGCTTCTTTACAGATTTAGCCTTATTCTGTTCAAGTAATCCCTCAGCAAGCCACATGTTTACAACCTTGGATGCGGGAATCTCAGCATTTTTAGGGAAAACTCCCATATACAAAAGGCACATCTTCAAATGATGAGGTAAGTTTTCATAGCTTGGATACCTTTGATACTTCATCATATGCAGCTTTAAAGACTTCATGTTTATCTCGCGTTGCTACCTCGTTCCAGTACTCCACGGTCTTCTCTGATCCTGATAGGAGATGAGCCACTTTGATGATTGTAAGAGGAAGGCCATCACATTTCTCTGCAATCTTCCTTCCAGCCTCCTCAAGCTGGAACGAGCAAGGCACCATCATAGCAAACACCTTCTCACGAAGAAGATCCCAACTTTCATCCTTGTCCATGAGCCGCATATCCATGGAATCAATCCCGGATTATAAGCCAGCGCGTTCGACTACTCCTTGCATCCTAGTGATAAGCAAAACTCTGCTCCCAACTAGATACTCAATAGTAGCTGCAAGCTTCTTTATGTCATGACAAACTTGTGCATCCCACACATCATCTAATACAATCAAGAATCTCTTACCCTTCAACCTCTCCCTCAAGTACTCACTTCCCCTCTCATCATCATCATCATCTTCCATGGTAAGCATCATTTGATGAGATTTCACTTGACCCAGAATGTTCCTCATAATATTGTGCAATTGCCACTCTCTACCTACTTCCACCCAGGCACGACATTCAAACCATTCGACCATATCAAAATCTTCGTATATTGTACGCGCAAGAGTGGTTTTACCGATGCCCGCCATCCCAGCAACCGAGAGAAACTTCACATTCCGGTGCCACACTCTTACTAGCTCTTCCTTAAGCTCACAATCTGCAGATCGGATAAACCGACCATCTTGGCCTTGTTTGCACATAAGTCTTCTTCTTTTTCTTCGTGCTCCTCTTTCACCTTGTTAAAAGTTTGAATCAAGGAATGGACATTAGGTTTTAGATGAGTCAAGTCTATCAAACGTGAGATTGGATCGCTTCCTTGTTCTTCTTCTTCTTCTTCATCTGGATTTAGGCCTCTGTTCTGGAACTTTGTCGTATTGCTCAGAGAGATGCAATGAAAATAGATCGTGGAATTTGGGTATTGCCACGGCGATTTGTGCAAGCGAAGCTTTCAATCTTTCCCTGCTTCTGCCGTCCAATCTCCCCAAAAATTCTTGAAAGGAGAAAACCTCTTTGTACAGATTTTGTGTGAGTTCCAGAGACGGAGGATTGAAGCAAGCGTCGTAGTGCTTTAGATATCCCCTAAGCTTGGACTTGAGTGGAAACAGAGCAGAGCAGCATAAACTGCCATCTCTCTAGCAATGATACGATCAAGGAGGAGTAGACTTTATTAGTAAGTCAAGCTTATCAAAAAGTGAAATTAGAATTTCTGATATTGGTGTTAGAATTTTTAAAATAAGCTTTTGTGAGTTGTTTCATTAAATTTTGCTGAAATTTCGATTGAGTCACTGAGTTATCAAATATTCTAGATTTTCCCCAAATGTGATTGAAATTTATGACCGAATATTCTATTCACAATTGTGTGTCCATAAAAGTCAACGTCAACCGAGTTGAAACTTGACAATAATGAGAGAACAAATAATGTATTCGAATATGACATTATACTTATTCAATTATTTAGTTGAATGAATAAAGGTGGATCTTGTAATAAGTGCATAAAAAAATTTTGATTCATGAATAACTACAAGTTGGATGATGATTAGACAGAGTGGCTGGCAAGACATTTATGGAGAAAGAGGTCCGGAGTGAGTGAGGTGCCGCGGGAAGTCATTCTCAATATCTATTTGCCGAAAAGAACTCCGATCAAATTGTCTGCATATTCCACCAAATAATTACAAATCCAGAAATTAAAGGAGTATTTTTTGTGTACGAATGGAGTATTTAAAAATGTAAGAACCATTGGAAATAAGTGATGATGTTAGGGCTAATAATATTTCCAGTGAAATTAAAAACAACAAAGGAAAAGTAACTTAATAAACATTTCCATGAACATCTAGTGTAAAAAAAAATACATACATGTTTTCTAATTATATCGGCGTAATATTTCTCTCTATAGTGATCTCCAAGGAGGCCCTTTCTGCAAGTAAATTACACACATTAATGTGCTAATAGTATATAGCATATTCAATAATGTGATTCACATACGTGGAAGTAATAAATTTTGAATTATATACCCGTGAATGATGAAACCAGAATCTTAAATACACTTCACTCGACTGTTATTTTGAAAAAGTTTTTAAAACTTATCACAATGCAAGGTGGTTGTCATCGCACCGGCTGAGGTACCTACTAACATAGCCTGTAGATCGACCAAGATTTGACCAAGTAAACATAAAAATATGATAGTGAAATATGAATGAAAAATATTTTAAAGAAAATAGTATGTAGTTTATAGTACATTTTTAGCATTTCCCATTCCTTTAGAGAGCAATTCTTCCATCACGACTTTAAAAATCCTTGCACCCCGGTAAGTGACTTTGGTCCTCTGAAATAATAATAATAATAATAATAATAATAATAATAATAATAATAATAATAATAATAATAATAATAATTTATATAAATGCTCAAGAGAGGAGAGCCAAGAAAAAAAAATTACTCCTATACTACTACAATTGAAGACTTACTGGATCGACATGTTTGATATCTGACATAAATGATGAGCCATCACAATAGTAAATGTAAACTTTATGCCAATTGTAGAAATCTGTATGAACATGAAACCAAAATTCAAATTTCATCAACAACTAAATGAAGGCAAATATTAATTTATTTGTTGAAATATATACCTGGATTAAAAGTGGAATTTGTATCTAGTAACCCTCAGAAGTTGGTTTGATTACCAATAAATGGGTAAGTACTCCCTCGCGGTGTAGTTGATCTATTGTAACACTCTATTTTCGAACTACACCATCCACCAGACTAATATCCAAAAACAAACAAAA
Organism: Salvia splendens; assembly: GCF_004379255.2. Classification (NCBI taxonomy): domain Eukaryota; kingdom Viridiplantae; phylum Streptophyta; class Magnoliopsida; order Lamiales; family Lamiaceae; genus Salvia; species Salvia splendens. The sequence continues at coordinate 78,177 of NW_024599422.1, read as the reverse complement.
ACAAAAACAAAAACAAAAACAAAAACAAAAACAAAAACAAAAACAAAAACAAAATTGCATTACTATAACTCTATAACATTGACTTTTATTTCTTTGTGAATATTTAAATAAAAATTACTCTATATTAGAATTTTCTTTGTTTTATACTAATGGAGTATTTGATAAATTATCAAAAGATCATCAAATTTACTCTAATCTTTTTCTTTGTCTACATTCTAATATTTTGATGATTCCAATACTAACATAGGCTAAATGTCAGTTATGCTTATGAAAATATTCACAAATGACATATCGATCATCATCAATTAGTTGCATATTATAAACACTTTTTATGCATTATGTTTTTACCTACAAATAAACAATCCAACTATTTGAGGCATTTCCATATCCCTCAAAATAGGAGTAAGCAGGTGGACTGCCATCTAAGCAAACTGTTGCATGGAAATAGTGATTATTTGCTGAGGTGAAAAGTAACTAATTGTTAGCTTTGATAAATAGTTAAAATAAGAATGTAACCAACCTGCCCCTTTTGGAATAGCACTCTTTAGAAAAGTAATGTCTATTAATTGATCTCCATCAACTTGAGCATTCATCACAAGAACTGACCAAATAAATAAACTTAACCAACCAGCCATGGTGATGATGCCTCTTTCCATTATTCACTCACAAAAATTGAAAAAAATAACAAATGTTACCATTTGATTAATCGAGCATAGAAAAGAAAATATACATGTGAATTAACTAGCAATGTGAGTGAAAAATCAAACCAAACCTGTTCTGAGATGTTGGTCGCCTCCAAAAATGGTGAGTAGTTGCTTCAAAATTGCTGGGATTTCAAGAGGGAGAGCTATATATATATATATATATATATATATATATATTCGCAAATAAAATAAACTATGATTATATATGTCAATTTATAAAGATTATATGAGTGTTTTTTATTATAAATTTGGATCTCGATGTAGATGGAGAAGCCCTAGAGTGAATTAATTTTGTCAACCAATTCAATCAAGTGGGATGACTCTGTCGGCGTTCTATCCTGTTTTACATAGTAGTATAAAATTTTGTTTTGTTTAATAAGTAAGCTTTATTAATATAAACTAGGTAACTGGAATTTAATTTATGAATGGATGTCAATATGAGAATCATTTTTATTCAAATTTTATGACTTACTCAAGCCGTTGATTTTTGTAGATGAAAGACTCGGATCGCTTCAATGGGCATTGATGGAGTACGTACTAAACAAGGTACTAAACAAGCCCAACAGCAGTAAAGCCCATCAGCCTAAAGCCCAAGAAAGAGTATCAGTTCGGCATGACTAAAGAGTATCAGAGTTCAGTTCGGCACAACCAAAGAGTTCGGCCCCAGCCTACAGCTCGGTAAAAGCCAACCAATCAAACTCTGCTCTCAGGTCGGCATCAAGCTCTACTCTCAGATCGGCAAAAGCTGCTCGGCCATAATTCAGCAGTTCGGTCTCAGTATTTGACCGAACTAGGAGATAGTGGACTCATGCAGGATTTCCACCTCCACTACACCCACGATCTATTTAGTGGTGTCAAGCAGTCATTAACTCATGCAGGATAGTGGACCCATGCAAGATCGCCACGATCTCCACGACATCCACTACCTAGTAAATAGCTGCATGCCACGATCTTGGTCCTTTGTATAAATAGAACCTAGATCTGATAGATAGGGTTACATTCTCTCGATCTCTAGAGATAAAATACAAAATAGCAAGTCTGTATTGTAAGCTGTAGAAAACAGATCAAGCAATACAACTTTGCCTTCTTTTCTTCCCGTGGACGTAGATTTACCTCAGTAAATCGAACCACGTAAATTCTCTGTGTCGTGATCTGTATTTTCCTGCATTCTCTAACATCAAATTTTCGCGGATCCATCACTGGCGCCGTCTGTGGGAAACAGAGAACCAAATTTGTGATAAAGCGAATTTTTGACCCTTTTTCCACCCCAAAAAAATGCATACCAGATCACATAACACCCATAATACCGTTCGTGATAACCGTGAGGAAGCTAGTCCAGCTCGCAGGTCTGAAAAACGGCCTCGGGAGACATCTACCTCCGGTTCTCACGAAGAAGGAACAAGCCACTCCAGGAGTCATCGCACCGAGTCTTCCCAGCAGCCCGATTTAAATGAAGCTGTCAAGCTGTTCTTGGCCGAGAAGCAGGAGGAGTTCTTAACCTTCCTGCAGAAGAGCCAACAGCCGGAGAAGACAACGACGGATTCTCCCTCCTCATCTAGGCATGAAAGTCACTACCGCAGTAGTGACGTGTCTTCCAGGAGAAAGAATCCTCAACCCCGACATGTTCCTGTTCCTCCTCGGTACCGGAACCACAGGAGAACTCCATCTCCTCCGTACCGAAGAGATGTCGGGTTCGCCATGTACGGAGCATTAAAGACTCCGTTCTCGGACGATATCACCCGAACTCCTTTGCCGCGGAACTACCGAACTCCGTCGATAACCTATGACGGACTCGTGGATCCTCATGATTTCTTGGGACGCTATCAATATAACATGGCGAACCAGGGTCTCAACGAGGTCCACATGTGCAAGCTGTTCCCCGAGCTGCTCATCGGGAACGCCAGAAGGTGGTTCGACAGCCTTCCTCAAGGCAGCATTAGATCCTACCGAGATCTAATGGATGCTTTCCACAGGAGGTTCTTTCAGAAAGCGGAAGCCCGGATCACTTCGGCTCAGCTGCTTTCTATTCGTCAAGGTTGCGACGAAAAAATCAGCGACTTTATGACAAGATTCCACAAGGAATGCCTGCAAGTAGACGATCTCAACGATCTGCTTGTCATCTCGGCATTCCAAAATGGAATCCTGCCTGGAGCTCTCTACAGGAAGCTCGTTGAGTGCGGTCCGCAGACAGCTCAGGAAATGTGGGACATTGTGGACCAGTACTCCCGGGCCGATGAGGCAGACCGTCGCAAACGGTCGTTAGACAGCTCATCGTCCCGAGGAGACAGAAGGAAGCCCGATCATAGCGATCAGGGGCATCCTCGCCGGACTCCATTTGAAAGAATTCAAAGGGCTCCGGTGCGAGACAGATTGGGACCCCGTCTCAACCCCGAGAAGCCGCCTGCTCAGTTCGTACCGCTGAACAAGTCAAGAGCGGAAATTTTCGAACTACATTCCGATATGTTCGAAAGACCAAAGCGGATGACGAAATCAGCCGTGCGGCGACCTCAGGATCAATATTGCTCCTTCCATCAAGCCCACGGACACGATACCGAGGAGTGCCGAGATTTGGCTGCAGGTATTGATGTTCTTGTGAAAACAGGAACGTTAAAAAAATACCAAAGCAAGCAGCCGAAAAAGAACAAAAGGCAGAGAGGTGCGAACTGCAATCCTCAGGATCCGAAAAGGCATGAGGATCCCGAAGACGACGACGAGCCGCAATATGATGGAGTAATCCAGACTATTGATGCTCTCCCTGCCGGGAAGACTAAGTCGTCCCTAAAAGCAGAACGCAGAGGTTCCAATCAAGAGGAGCCAACACATAAAAGGCTGAAGAAAGACGAAGTGATTACATTTTCAGATGCCGATCCCGTCCCAGCCATCTCTCCTCACCAAGACGCTATTGTCATTCAAGCCGGAGTGGCAAACAAACTGATCCACAGAGTATTTGTGGATACAGGAGCATCAGTCAGCATTCTTTTTAAAGAATGTTTCGATAAAATGGAAGTGGATCCAGCTCGGCTTAGTCCGGCTCCACTTCCTCTGAAAAGTTTCGCCCAGGAGGACACCCGCCCTGAAGGCATTATCAGCCTTCCGATCACGGTGGGAAAAGCGCCTACAAGCTCCAATACGATGATCGAGTTCTTTGTGGTGAAAGCTCGGTCCCCGTACAACATCATCCTGGGGAGAGACTGGCTCAACACAGTTCGGGCCGTTTGCTCTACTTATCACCTCACCATCAAGATCCCTACTAAAGGAGGGATAGCGGTCATCCGAGGTGACCAAAAGAGAGCAAAGGAATGTCTACAAATTGCGCTTAGAAGTGCCGAGCAGTCAGATCGGCACCATCAAGCATAGCAATCACAGCAGCCGGAGTCAGAGGCGATGACCGAAGTCATACCGGAGCCGAACTCGATGACAGTTCAGCTGTACGAAGACGATCCATCCAGAACGGTTAAGATCGGCTTCGCGGGAACGCCTCTACTTCGGGAAAAAACCATCCAGCTCCTCAAGGAGTATAAAGACGTCTTTGCATGGTCTCCGTTGGACATGACCGGAGTGCCCCCCGAGGTAATCACTCATCGGTTAAATATTGATCCTTCGGTCCGGCCGATAAAACAGAAGCAAAGACTCTTTGCGGCAGAACGAAGTCAAGTCATCCATGACGAAGTCCGTCAATTATTGAAGGCGGATGTGTTATTCGAAGTGAAGTATCCTTCGTGGGTGGCCAATCCTGTCATGATCAAGAAAAAGGAAGGAGGATGGCGGATGTGCATAGATTTCACCGATCTAAATAAGCATTGTCCCAAAGATTGCTATCCCCTTCCGAATATAGATAAAAAAGTAGAAGCTTTGATCGGCTTCGAAATTTTCTGTTTTCTTGATTTATACAAAGGATATCACCAAGTGTTGATGGATGAGAGTGACGCTCCGAAAACAGCTTTCATTACCGATTTCGGCATTTTCGCTTATAAAAAGATGCCATTCGGTTTAAAGAATGCCGGAGCCACTTATCAAAGGATGGTAGACAAGCTTTTTCGGCACCTGATTGGAAAGGAGGTCGAAGTGTATGTTGACGATATAGTCGTCAAAAGCAAAAGCACTTCGGAGTACGAGCACAACCTTAAGTCCACTCTCAACGTGCTCAAGAAAGCCAACCTCAAACTTAATCCCCAAAAGTGTACCTTTTTGGTAGATTCGGGAAAGTTTCTGGGTTGTTGGGTTTCAAAGGACGGACTCAAGGCAAACCCCTCAAAAGTTCAAGTCGTTCAGAACATGGCAATGCCGAAGTCCATACATGACGTGCAAAGGCTAACCGGATGTCTAGCCGCACTGAATCGATTCCTTTCCCAAGCAGCCGAAAAGCAACTGCCGTTCTTCAAGGTGTTGAAAAAGGCACCAAAGTTCGAGTGGGGAGCCGAGCAGAAAAAGGCCTTTGACGAGCTCAAAAGTTATCTAGCCGAGCTTCCTATTCTCTCTGCTCCAACCGAAGCCGAAGTAATATTCTTATACTTAGCGGCATTCGATCAAACCATTAGCGCGGTGCTTGTACGAGAAGAAGGCCTAAAGCAGTTTCCCATCTACTTTACAAGCCGAGCATTAAGAGGTCCAGAAACAAGGTATCAACCTCTGGAAAAAATTGCTCTGGCATTAGTAAATGCAGCAAGGAGACTGCGGCCATACTTCTATGCTCACAAGGTATGCGTCTTAACCGATCTGCCTCTTCGGCAAGTTTTGACCAAGCCAGAAGCATCAGGCAGAATCGCCAAATGGGCCATAGAGCTGGGAGAACACTCAATCGAGTACCTACCTCGAAAAGCCATCAAGGGACAAGCCTTGGCAGATTTTCTTGCAGAGGCCAAGTTCGATCAAGCAATCCCTGTCATTGCCGAACAGAAAAATTCTACCAATGCCGAACTAGCACAGCCCTTGGAATCCGAAGAAGAGCCGCCGGACTGCTGGAGCGGATTCGTAGATGGAGCTTCAAACAAGATGGGAAGTGGAGCTGGTATTTTACTTGTCGCTCCCGACGGACACGAGGTAACCTACTCACTTCGGTTCCTATTCCCCACTACTAATAATGAAGCCGAGTACGAAGCCCTCCTGGCCGGACTCCAGTTAGCGCAAAGTCTGCTCGTCAAATCTCTCAAAGTCCATTGTGATTCACAAGTCATAGTAAATCACATGTTGGGTACAAGTGAAGCTCGTGACGAGAGAATGAAGAAGTATTTGGACAGAGCGCAAAGCATCAGCCGAAGTTTCTCCTATTTTCAGATAATCCGCGTTCCCAGAACGGAAAATAGCCGAGCAGATACCTTAAGTAAGTTGGCCTCAGATCCGAGCTCAAAGGCGGAAGAATTAATGCATCGAAGCATTGATGAAGCCGAGGTACATTCAGTGTCCAGCTCGCCGAACTGGATGACGCCAATCTTGCAGTATCTGGATCAAGGACAATTGCCCGAGGATAAGAGAGAAGCTCGGAAGATCACGTGCCGAGCACTTCGGTACGAACTTCATGAAGGAGTCCTCTTTAGAAAGTCTTACCTCCAGCCGTTATTGCGGTGCGTAGGACCAGAAGAGACGGACTACATCCTCAGAGAAGTTCATGAAGGATCGTGCGGCAGCCACATCGGAGCTAGAGCTTTAGCTAAAAAAGTTCTAAGATGGGGATATTACTGGCCAACCTTGGTACAAGAAGCAGTGCAGCTCGTCAAGACATGCCCGAAGTGCCAAATCCATGCAAATATCCCAAGGATGCCGCAGACCGATCTATCCACTATGCAAAGCCCTTGGCCTTTCATGCAATGGGGCATAGACATAGTGGGACCACTTCCTCAAGCTCCTCGGCAAATGAAATTCCTAATCGTTGCCGTGGACTACTTCACGAAGTGGGTGGAAGCTGAACCATTAGCTGCGATAACGAGCTCAAAGGCATTGGACTTCGTCTGGAAGAACATAGTGTGCCGATTTGGCATACCCCACATCCTCATCTCGGATAACGGGACTCAGTTCACCGACAAGACGTTCAAGAATTGGTGCCAAGAGCTGAATATTCAACAGCGGTTCACTTCGGTCTCTCATCCACAAGCAAACGGACAAACGGAGGTAACAAATCGTATCCTGGTGAAAGGGTTAAAAGCTCGGTTAGAACAAGCCAAAGGACAATGGGTAGAAAATCTCCCTCAAGTCCTATGGTCCTACCGAACTACACCCACAACCTCCAACGGTGAAACTCCGTACAGTCTGGTGTACGGCACTGAAGCCGTAATTCCGGTGGAGATCGGCGTACCCAGTCCCCGAACTCTAAATTTCTCCTCAGAAATGAATGACGACGGACTGAGAGCCGAGCTAGATCTTGCCGAAGAAAGAAGAGAATTGGCATGCATAAAAGCAGCCAAGTACAAGGAGCAAGTAGCCCGGTATTACAACCAAAGGGTGAAGAAGCTGCAATTTCAAGTGGGAGATCTCGTCTTGAGAAACAACGAAGTAAGCCGAGCAGAAAAGCTGGGCAAGCTCGAACCCACATGGGAAGGTCCGTATCGGGTGTCAGAAGTCCTCGGCAAAGGATCTTACAAATTGGCTCACATGTCAGGAGAACAGGTACCCCGAACATGGCACATTTCCAACCTCAAAAAGTTCCATTTGTAAGAGACAGTCCGGTCAGTCAGTCTTGAGTCCTGTTCAGTCAATGTGCTTTATTTGGCTTACTTGGTCTTTATTTGTCTCTGTGCGTTTTTGTGTGTTTTGTCTGTCTCTGTGCGTGTCGTCTCTTACAAATGGTACTGAGGTATCTTGTTCTTCGAAGGCTGATCCCCTTCTTAGAACATATACAAGCCAACGATTGTGAGTCAAAGCTTCTACAGAAGATACAAGACCACAATTCAGCTTAAACAAGCAGTTCGTCTGAAACGAGCTGCAATAAGCCAACGATTGTGAAGTCCAAGCTTCTAAAGAGGATACCAGACCACAATTCGGCTTAAAAATCAAGCACTTCGTCTGAAACGAACTGCAACGAAAGTCCGATTCTCGCGATAAAACTTGCCTGAATTAGGACAAGGGAAAGTCCGATCCACGCGATAAAACTCGCCGAATTAGGACAAGGGAAAGTCCGATCCCCAAATTAGGACAACGGAAAATCCGATCCGAGCGATAAAACTCGCCAAATTAGGACACAAGCTTAGTCCGGTCAAAGATGTTTATTTCATCAGACCAAAGACGAGTCCGGTCAAAGATGTTTATTTCATCAGACCAAAGACGAGTCCGGTCAAAAAAGAGTTCACTTCATAAGACCAAGGACAAACATCGACTTACCCCGTACCTTTATCCAGAATGCCGAAGTAATTCACTTCGCTTTCCGGGGGGGGGTAGTGATGGAGTACGTACTAAACAAGGTACTAAACAAGCCCAACAGCAGTAAAGCCCATCAGCCTAAAGCCCAAGAAAGAGTATCAGTTCGGCATGACTAAAGAGTATCAGAGTTCAGTTCGGCACAACCAAAGAGTTCGGCCCCAGCCTACAGCTCGGTAAAAGCCAACCAATCAAACTCTGCTCTCAGGTCGGCATCAAGCTCTACTCTCAGATCGGCAAAAGCTGCTCGGCCATAATTCAGCAGTTCGGTCTCAGTATTTGACCGAACTAGGAGATAGTGGACTCATGCAGGATTTCCACCTCCACTACACCCACGATCTATTTAGTGGTGTCAAGCAGTCATTAACTCATGCAGGATAGTGGACCCATGCAAGATCGCCACGATCTCCACGACATCCACTACCTAGTAAATAGCTGCATGCCACGATCTTGGTCCTTTGTATAAATAGAACCTAGATCTGATAGATAGGGTTACATTCTCTCGATCTCTAGAGATAAAATACAAAATAGCAAGTCTGTATTGTAAGCTGTAGAAAACAGATCAAGCAATACAACTCTGCCTTCTTTTCTTCCCGTGGACGTAGATTTACCTCAGTAAATCGAACCACGTAAATTCTCTGTGTCGTGATCTGTATTTTCCTGCATTCTCTAACATCAAATTTTCGCGGATCCATCAGGCATATAGATGTGATTATACATTTGTACAACTGTTTTTGGGATATGTGATTAATATGAATATCACGCTTCAAATTACATAAATTTAAATTTCAGACTTGCTTTCATGTGATGACGTATAAATTCTACAGTGGAATGATTGCTACTACTGGATTTTGTTTAGGATTCCAAAGATCCATAACAGTAAAATCACAAGGCCCAAGACTTTAGCTCTTTAATTGCAGCAAAAGACGATTCCGTCGCCTTAGCGGCCTCAACACTCCGGCCTGACATTATGTGAGGGGGTTCAATTAGGGTACGCTTAACCCACTGGTTGCCAGAAACTCATCTTCAATCATGGTACGCAGTAGCCCGTTAAGGGGGAGACCTTAACCCAAGCTCATCTTCCAAGGCCTCACACTTGTGCCTGAGAGATGGAAGCAACTACACGATAGCAGTGGACAACATGTAAGGGGGTTAGTAGCCCGTTAAGGGGGAGGCCTTAACCCACTGGCTGCAAGAAGCCCATCTTTAATCAGGGTACGCTAATCAGGGTACGCAGTAGCCCGTTAAGGGGATGCCTTGACCAATTGGCTGCCAGAAGCCCATCTCCCAAGGCCTCACACAACATGTAAGGGGGTTAGTAGCCCGTTAAGGGGGAGGCCTTAACCCACTGGCTGCCAGAAGCCCATCTTTAATCAGGGTACGCAGTAGCCCGTTAAGGGGATGCCTTAACCCACTGGCTGCCAGAAGCCCATCTCCCAAGGCCTCACACTTGTGCCTGAGAGATGGAAGCAACTACACGACAACAGTGGGATTCGAACCCAGACTCATTGCAGCAAGATCTGCTCCTTCGTTGCCAACTGCACTACGCCCATGCGGGCACTCTAGCTCTTTTAGCTCTTTTAATGAGTACTAGCAACGTAGCATTTGCATGTTTGGGCCTATAAGTACAAGCTGCAATTAAATTGGATAATTGGCTTAATCCAACCTAAGGATTGAGTAGTAAAATATAGTACTAGTAAAATACAAAAAAAAGCATAAATACATTTCAACTTGTTATTTTGAAAGAAAAATCTTTTGGCTCCTTCATTTATCACTATTTATTTTTAACGCAATCACTTTGTATCTTGGAAAATTTTATCTTTTTTATTTAATACTGATACTCTTTATTTTTAACTCATATCTTAATTATAACATCCTCAGATGTATATATATTCACTCCGATTACATTAATCTATGATATTTCATCAGTACTAGCAAATCTTTTATTTGCAACACTTCATCACGACCAATAAAAAAGTTAATTTGAAATGACTTCTCAAGTAACCTGACGGTTATTATGTATTTTTGTTTCAAGTTATTCTAACTGTTATTAGGTTCTTGTTTCAACTTATTCTAATCCATTTTAATTTTTTTTTATAATTAGCACAATCGGAGACAGAGTTAGAAAAGAACCATGATACATGCATGCTTTTTTTAACAAAATTGATATTGACTCTTCCCCTAAACTAAGATCAAAGGGGCGGGAAATTTAATCATGGTACTAAATCCAAATTTGTTCTGTTTAATTGAAAATTTAAAGAAATTATGCAAGTATAATCTATGTATCGTGATCTGTATTCTTTAATGGCATATGTTAAAATTTAGTATGAGTCACTTTCTTATAAACGGTTATGATATTGATTGTTTAGGTAAAATATTTGCCCATCATTTAATACCATAAGATAATCGAAACCCTATCACGACCGATTCATATATAACGGTCAATCAAACCAATCCAGCCTAAATTGACAACCAATGAATCATGAAATTTAGTTTCTTACCACAATACATGCATGTTATGTTTGTTACCAAATCATGTTATGAGGATTGGGGCAAAACTGCACAATCAGTTCAGTTCGGTTACCAATATACTGTTCGGCGATTAGGGACCGATATGCTGTTCGGTGATCTGACGAACTGCAATCATGCTCGGTGATTGGTCGAGTTTGTAGTCGTGCTCAGGGATTAACCGAGCTCAATGTTCGGTGTTGAGCTCGGTGCTCAGTGCTCGGTGTTGGTGCTCGGTGTTGGCCGAACTTAAACGAGTTCGGTGTTGGCCGAACTTAAACGAGTTCGGAGTTGACAGTTGTTATTAACTGATGCACGTCGTCGGATGCGACTAGTTAGTTAGCTTTAAATGAAAGCCGTTAGGTTGAACTAGTTAAATAGAGCCGAGCTGTGGAAAAAGAAAAGAGAATTTTTCATCCAAGAGTTTTGTAATCTTCCACACAAATAAAACACAAGATTTCCATTGACTCTCCAAGAATTGTTTTTTGCTTATTCATTTTCATATCAAGTATTCGTTCTTCTCGTTCCGGAATCGATCTCGTTGTGATAACAAGATTGAGTCGCGTATCTGATAGCATTACAAATTGGCGCCGTCTGTGGGAATCGAAGAAGGACGACGAATTCAACAATGTCTACCGCAAAGTTCGACGTTGAGAAATTCACCGGCGAAAATGATTTCGGCCTGTGGAGATTGAAGATGAGAGCTGTTCTGATGCAGCAAGGCGTCTGGGATTATGTGAAATCCAAGACGGACAAGAAAGAGATTCAAGGGATGGATGCGGCGAAATGTCAAGAACTGGAATACAAGGCGTATAGCTCGATTGTCTTGTGCCTCAGCGATAGAGTCTTGAGGGAGGTTCAGAAAGAGGATGATGCCGCGGGAGTGTGGGAGAAATTGGAGAAAATATATATGGAGAAGTCAATCTCAAATAGGTTGCATCTCAAGCAAAGATTGTTCAACTTTAGATTTTCTGACTCCAAGAATCTGGCGGATCAGCTGGAAGATTTTCGAAAGTATATAGATGATCTTGAGGGTGTGGATGATCCCATGAAAGATGAGGATAAAGCTTTGATGTTATTGAATGCTCTGCCTCAGAGTTTTGAGCAATTCAAAGACTCAATACTTCTTGGAAGGGATTCGAAAGTGACTTTGGAGGAGGTATTTTCTGCATTAAAGCTGAAGGCAATGCAGAAATGTGTCAGCAAGCCAATCGATCAAGCTGCTGAAAGCCTCAATGTGAAGGCAACTTCAAAGAAACAATTCAAATTCAAGAAACCCCCATCTGACAAGTGGAAGCCAAGATCATCTAAGGAAGGAGATCAAAAGGAATCTAGAAGCTGCTTCTGGTGTAAGAAACCAGGACACATCAAGCAAAATTGTTTTGCTTGGAAGAAAAAGCAATCTGAAAATCACAAAGGAGATGGTACAGCAGCTATCACTGAGGAAATTGAAGAGGCAAGAGCTCTCAATGTGGTGGAGGATAGCCCATTATCAAGGCTATGGATCATGGACTCAGGCTGCAGTTTCCATATGTCCTCCAATCTCGACTGGTTCCAAGATTTAAAGGAATCTGAAGGCTCGGTGTTGCTGGGAGATGACCATGTGTGTGATGTAAGGGGTGTTGGGAGCATATGTTTGAGGATGGACAATGGAATTTTCAGAACTCTCACTGATGTGAGATACATCCCATCCATTAAAAGGAATCTTATATCCTTGGGTCTTCTTGAGAAGAATGGCTATGAATTGACTCTCTTTGGTGGAGAGATGCTTGTCAAAAAGGATGGCCAAATGATCATGAAGGCTGTCAGAAACAATGTGCTCTATTATCTGAAAGCTGAGGCAGTTGCTGGAACAGCTAACAACACACAAAAGACCATCAATTGGCATGCTAGGCTGGGCCATGTGGGGGACACTGGGCTGATGCAGCTGGTAAAGCAAGGCATTATTCAGATGGCTGATTCAGAGATACAAAGAGCCATTGGATCGTGTGAAGAATGCATTCTTGGCAAAAACAAGAAGCTGCCATATGGAGTGGGCAAACATAACTCAACACAACCTCTCCAATATGTTCACAGTGACATATGGGGCCCTGCACCAGTAAATAGCATTGGAGGAGGCAGGTATTTCTTATCATTTGTTGATGATTTTTCAAGAAAGGTTTGGATAATGATCATGAAAGAAAAGTCAGAGACCTTCAAGAAATTTCAGGAGTGGTGTACTGCAGTTGAGCTAGAAAAGGGGAAGCCTTTGAGATGCCTAAGAACTGACAATGGGCTGGAATTTTTGTCCCATGAGTTTGATGAGTTTTGCAAGAGAAAAGGAATTAAAAGGCATAGAACGGTGCCTCACAACCCACAACAAAATGGGGTCGCCGAGAGAATAAATAGAACCATTCTTGAAAGGGTAAGATGCATGTTGATAGCATCTGGAATGTCAAAACCATTTTGGGCAGAAGCAGCCTCCACAGCTGTTGTTTTAATCAACAAATGCCCCTCTGCTGCCATTGAAAATCAGACTCCGGATAGTAGATGGTATGGATCTTATGGAGACTATTCAAAATTAAGACCATTTGGGTGTAGAGCATATGCTCACATCAAACAAGGAAAGCTGGAACCAAGGGCTCTCAGATGTGTGATGATAGGCTATCAGGTTGGAGTTAAAGGTTACAGATTATGGTGCTGTGAGGAAGGGAATAAGAAGGTTGTCATCAGTAGGGATGTTATTTTCAGGGAATCTGAAATGCCTTTCTTCATGAAGCAAGTTCAGACTGTTGAGTTTGAGGTGGAGGGTCAGAGGGAATCCTCATCTGATCCTGTAAGAAGTCCACCAGATACTGTGAGAAATTCACAAGAAACCAGTGTTGGTGGATCCTCTGAACATGAAAGTAACATCAAGACTCCACAGAGACTGGTTGCAAGAGACAGAACCAGAAGAAGGATCAAGCTCCCTTCCAGATTTCAGGATTTTGATATGATGCACTATGCACTGGCCATAGCTGAGGAGATGGACTATCATGAGCCTTCAAATTACAAGGAAGCAATAAGGAGTCCGGAGAAGGATCAGTGGCTATTAGCCATGCAGGAGGAGATTGATAGCTTGTACAAAAATCACACATGGATTTTGGTGTTGAGGCCAACTGATCAGAAAACAGTTGGTTGTAAATGGATTTTTAAGAAGAAAATTGAGGCCTTCAACAACAATCAAATCAGATTTAAAGCCAGGTTGGTGGCCAAAGGCTTTACACAAAAGGAGGGAGTAGATTATAATGAAATATTCTCCCCTGTGGTAAAGCATAGCTCCATCAGGATTCTACTTGCCATTGTTGCTCAGAGAAATTGGGAATTGCAGCAACTCGATGTCAAAACAGCCTTTCTTCATGGAGAGCTCGAAGAGAAAATTTACATGGAGCAGCCTCCTGGTTTTGTCCAACCAGGAAATGAAGGAAAGGTGTGTTTGCTGAAAAGAAGCTTGTATGGTCTAAAACAAAGTTCAAGACAGTGGTATCTCAGGTTCAATGAGTTCATGCATAAGATCGGTTTTGAGAAGTCTTTGTATGATCATTGTGTCTTCATCAAGAGAAGAGGTGGAGTTGCTGTGGCATATCTACTATTGTATGTAGATGATATGCTGATCTCTGCAGAGCATAAGGAAGAGGTGGAGTTAGTGAAAGGTGATCTGAAATCTGAATTTGATATGAAGGATCTTGGAGATGCAAAGAAGATCCTTGGAATGGAGATCATAAGGGATAGAGACAAGAAAAGGATATGGCTAACTCAGAAAGATTACATCAGGAATGTGATCAAGAAATTTCAGATGGATAAAAGCAAACCAGTGAGTGTGCCCCTGAGCCAGCAGTTTAAGCTCAGTATAAATCAGTGCCCTAAAGATGATAGTCAGAGAAGAGAGATGGATAAAATCCCATATGCAAACATAGTGGGAAGCATCATGTACACCATGGTGTGTACAAGGCCAGACATCAGCCAAGCCATAAGTGTTGTGAGCAGATACATGGCAGATCCAGGTATGGAGCATTGGCATGCTTTAAAATGGATACTAAGGTATCTGAATGGTACTCAGGATTATGGCATACTGTTTGATGGAAGTAAGAATTTTGATGCACAGCCTCTATTGGGATATTGTGATTCCGATTTTGCTACTAACATTGACACAAGGAAGTCCCAATCCGGCTATGTTTTCTGCATGTATGGAGCTGCTGTAAGTTGGAAGTCGAGTTTGCAATCTGTGGTGGCACTCTCAACAACTGAGGCAGAATATATTTCCATGGCTGAGGCCGTAAAGGAGAGCATGTGGCTGAAAGGAATCTGCTCGGATTTTGGAGTTGATCAAGGAGCTGTGACTGTATTATGTGATTCAAATAGTGCCATATGTTTGTCAAAACATCAGACATTCCATGAGAGGAGCAAGCATGTGGATGTTAAGCTTCATTTTGTGAGGGATGAAGTTGAAATGGGCTCAGTGAAGATTGAAAAGGTAGCTACTGAGCACAATGCAGCTGATATGCTAACAAAGGTGTTGCCCGGACTTAAGTTGAAGTATTGCATGGATTTGGTGAATCTGATTCAGCTGGAGTGATTGTGGAAGATGGATGAAATCTATGGATTGTCCAGTTATGTCCCAAGGTGGAGATTTGTTATGAGGATTGGGGCAAAACTGCACAATCAGTTCAGTTCGGTTACCAATATACTGTTCGGCGATTAGGGACCGATATGCTGTTCGGTGATCTGACGAACTGCAATCATGCTCGGTGATTGGTCGAGTTTGTAGTCGTGCTCAGGGATTAACCGAGCTCAATGTTCGGTGTTGAGCTCGGTGCTCAGTGCTCGGTGTTGGTGCTCGGTGTTGGCCGAACTTAAACGAGTTCGGTGTTGGCCGAACTTAAACGAGTTCGGAGTTGACAGTTGTTATTAACTGATGCACGTCGTCGGATGCGACTAGTTAGTTAGCTTTAAATGAAAGCCGTTAGGTTGAACTAGTTAAATAGAGCCGAGCTGTGGAAAAAGAAAAGAGAATTTTTTCATCCAAGAGTTTTGTAATCTTCCACACAAATAAAACACAAGATTTCCATTGACTCTCCAAGAATTGTTTTTTGCTTATTCATTTTCATATCAAGTATTCGTTCTTCTCGTTCCGGAATCGATCTCGTTGTGATAACAAGATTGAGTCGCGTATCTGATAGCATTACAAATCAAGACCATGAAAATTTCAAAATTGATATTGAATTTTCCCCTTTCTTTACTCCAATTTGGGAAATAAATTGACTCCATCAATCTAATAATTCTCCAATTATAAGACCCACTCCTTTCTGCCCCCAAAAATAGAATATTAATTCCGACTTAGTCAAGATCGTAAAATTAAAAGTAAATTTTCATCATCTCATAAAATAATTCAATGGTAAAGAGACAATAACAATTATATAAAACGGAGTTTACAATGAAGTGATTAGTACCCCCACCCACCCCCTTACCCCTACCCAATCCCTTCTACAAAATCCTTAAAATTCGAACGTTGGAAGAAACAGAAGCAGAAACCAAAATTTAATTGAAAAAGTAAAGCAAAAAAATGTCTTCTTGCACGGTTGCAATCTCGAGCTCGCCGGTTTTCTCTCCGTCGTCGTCGTCGGCCTCCGTATGCTCTCCGAAAGCTTCATCTCCTCGGCTATTTCGGCTGCAGAAATCAAGCGGGCTCATCAAGGCCCTCTCCGGCGCCGGAGATTCGTCCCCGATTTTGAAGAGGAAGAGGCCGCCGAGGCTCAACATTCCGGTATTCTGCGTGGAGGAGAAGAAGGCGCCGGAGGGGGCGATGGAGGAGGCGGTGGAGGTGGAGGGAGATGGGTATTCCGTGTGTTGTAAGAGAGGAAGGAGGGATGCGATGGAAGATCGTTACTCTGCTGCTGTGGGCATCCAAGGTGACTCTAAGCAGGTAAATTTTTCTTCTTTTTGTGTTTTTAAGGAAGAAACACACACATAGTTGTGTAAAGATTCGACCTTTTATCCTTCTTGAAATCCTAGTTAAATGTGGTTTATTTTGTTTGAATGAGTCTTGATTGTTTTATTTCATTATTATTGAATTTTTATGGAAAATGTGATTCTCTTGCATGGGTTTGTTGTACTGTTTTAATTGTGTGTGTGTGTGTGACAATGTAGGCATTCTTTGGCATTTTTGATGGGCATGGAGGAGCAAAGGCTGCTGAGTTTGCATCTGAGAATTTGGACAAGAACATTATAGATGAACTAAACAGGAGGGGAGATCACAGCAGCATTGAGCAAGCTGTGAAGGGTGGTTACTTGACCACAGATTCTGAGTTTCTCAAGACAGATGTCCGGGGAGGGGCGTGCTGCGTGACAGCCCTCATCACCGGGGGAAACTTAGTGGTATCCAATGCTGGTGACTGTCGTGCCGTGTCTAGCAAGAATGGGGTGGCTGAGGCTCTCACCTCTGATCACCGCCCGTCCAGGGAAGACGAGAGGGAAAGGATTGAGATGTCGGTAAGCATCCATGTTTTTGCATTGGTGTTTGGTCATATTGATGGTTTGCTCGGTCTTAGGCTTATGTCGTTTACTGTTTCAGGGCGGTTTTGTTGAGTGCCGGAAGGGTGTTTGGAGAGTGTTAGGATCTCTAGCTGTTTCGAGGGCTATTGGAGATCAATACCTTAAACAATGGGTCACAGCCGAACCAGAGACCAAAGTCGTTAAGCTTGATCCAGAATACGAGTTTCTGCTCCTTGCTTCTGATGGATTATGGGATAAGGTAACCATCAACCAACCGTCTAAAGCCTTGTTTTTTTGCATTGCATCTCATACTTTGTCTCACTTCGTTGAGCTTATCTCTCATTGATGCAATGTAGGTCTCATGTATGTTCTATTCTTGCTTTGCAGGTTAGCAATCAGGAAGCAATAGACATTGCTCGTCCGTTTTGCATAGACGTTGAAGAGCCACAGCTGTTATCAGCATGCAGAAAGCTCGTTGATCTCTCAGTTTCTAGAGGCTCTGCTGATGATATTAGTGTGATGCTCATTCAACTGTGGAGATTCTGTTAACAGTTTGGATGAAGAAACGAGGAAAATTAACATAGAGATGACATGGTTTGGAAGGTCTCATTGCAACCGGGGTGGGATTGATGTTTGACACAAGTCTGATCTTAATTCTTTAGTGCTACATTGATTTACTGATTTCAGCTGGTGGGAGGAGGGAATAGTCTGATTATAATTCTTTTTTTGGGGATATTTGCAAAACTGATTTTGTAAATTTAGTTGATCCCATTTATTCATTAATTGGCATTCTTTTATTCACGATCGTACAGTGCTATCTTTATTTTGATGCTACTGTCAATCTATGATTGAAGTTTGGAAGATGTGAATTTTGGTGCTTCAAATTGAAATAATTAACCAAAATTGGCCGGTCTTTAAGGAAATCTAAGTAGTAGTACTACATCCTACCTAGGAAAATGCAATCCGACTTGAATACAATCTTTTATAAAGAACTTGGAATGGGTTCACACAACTCAAAATCTTCTATAGCAGTATAAACAAAATTCAACTTTTCTAGTCGATACTTTCTTCGTAAATGGAAAATAGTCATAGGGGTGGCGAAACGGGTTATCCGCGGGTACCCGCACCCGGCAAGTCGGGTACCCGTACCCGATTTCAGCTAAATTTGTTGTCCCAATACCCGCCCCGCACCATAACGGGATTACCCGATACCCGTGTCGGGTTTTCTGTACCGACATTGCGTGTACCCGTACCCGACCCGAAACGGTGCTCCTAACATTAATCGTGCAGAAAGTGCTTCACTCACTCCAATTCAGCACATGCCTCCTCCTAAACTCTGGTGGCTGGAGGCATAGGCCTGTGGCGGCAGATGCGGGAGGCGGCGGGTAGAACATCGTAGAAGGGATGAAATTAAATTGAAGAGAGGTTAGAGGAATTTTATAAGAGAAAAGAATTATGGGGAATTAAATATTTATTATACTAATTAATTAAAATAGAAATTAAAAACCTAATAGCAATCTTCCCTTATTTACAGTATTAATTTTAAATCTTTGATGGTAAGCTTTGAAGTTTGAATAGATAGTTCTAGTGAGTTTTTACTTATATTTTCGTCAGAATATAAAAATGTTCCAAAAAATCTCTTAGAACTCTTAGATTCTATAAAGTACTAAAAGACAGGTATTATCGGCACTAACGGATATACCCGCGCGGGTAGCGGGTATACGGCACTAACGGATATACCCGCGCGGATAGCGGGTATACCCACTACCCGTAAAACTCTAAAATACACTACCCGATCCCGCCCCATTTCTCGTTATCGTCGGATAGCGGGTACCTGATACCCTCCGGGTATCGGGTCGAGATGGGAATTACCCATTACCCGCTACCCATTTTGCCACCCCTAGTCTTAACGATAGACACAAAATTGGTAAATAAAAAAATAGAAAGAAAAGGTGATTGAAACATTATTAGTGAAAAAAGAAACACACCTACCTAAATAGAGATTGAAACTTATCATGAATAGATAGATTTTATAGATGAACAAAATGAAAAAACACCTACCTAAATAGAGATTGAAACTTATCATGAATAGATAGATTTTATAGATGAACAAAATGAAAAAACAAGACTAATTTTCGTAAACAAAATAGAAAATATACAACTATTACTCCTCTTGTGCTCATGTACGTCTTTGAATTGAAGATGGGGATATTATTACTACCATCAAAGTCGCTCCAAAAGTTCAGTGTAATAGTCACATGATAAAGAAACTTGAAAATGAGAAAAAGAGAACCCTTTTAATACAAGTACGTAAAAACATTGGCATTTCCACATCTATAGAAGAAAGAAACTAGATTTCCATAACGACAAAAACACAATTCAACAAGCATGGAACACCCAAAAACTCATGTACAGTATCTTCTGTTTCAAGCTAATAGGATTGCAAGAAAAGCAACCATATAAAAAGCAAAAGCTAACGAATTCGAATTCCTGAGATTAAACATTATTGTAACATGACCAGGAACAGTCTCTTTAATGCCTGAGTGCATTCTCAAGCATCAGCAGCTTTGGCCTCCAGAGGCGTAGCACTTGGCTTGGATCGTTTTGCCTCGTAGTCTTTGACAGCTGCCTTGATTGCATCCTCAGCAAGCATGCTGCAGTGTAGTTTGACAGGCGGAAGGGAGAGATGCTTTGCAATTTCCCTGCAGTCCGGATATGAATGAGGACAAATAACAACTGGGAACCATATGAGCAACCCATAAATCATATGTTAGTTAAATTATCCAGACAGGAAGTTTTTAGCTTTGGACTGTAGTAAGTGAAGCGCTTCTGGCATCGTAAGATCGACTTTCCAACTCTCTTGATGAGGCTCTAATTCAAAAGCAGACATGCTTTGGAAGCAAACACATACTGTGAATAATTTTCTGTTAAGGAGGACTGGCGGAGGGCTTGATAGAACATCGGATGTTTCCTTAAAATCTCTATTTCTTTTCATTCTTTTTAATTTAAGAAATCAGAAAGAAATTGAAAATATTATACCCAATAATAAAAGCTCAGATTTAATTATGCTCATGTTTGCTAAATACTTGATTAAAGACAAAAGATAAACACATAAAATCACAGGCCAACCTTAGTGATGACGAACAAACTAAAAGCAACAAAACAACAACGGAACAGAGGCAAGACCCATAAGATGAATTAACCATGCGTAAAGAACTTCACAAATAAAAGGGGCATCAATAGAATCAAGCATGTGATTGGAACTTACGTATTTTTTATCGTCAGAACTTCCTCCATTGGCTTACCTTTCACCCATTCAGTTGCTGAAAATGAAAAATATTGTGTTATAGCAGTATATTCCAGCGAACTAAACTTCGTTTACAGATGCAGAAGAATATCAGACTAAAACATGGAATATCTGACAGTTTAAATATTTGCTTTTGCATCTGCTTATGATAAAAAGTAGTATATGCTAGTAACTAAACAGCAGGGGAATCATATGTATAACCTATTCTGGCAGCATCAAATAAAATGAGAAGACAGCAAGAAAATCAACGGACATAAACAATTCCCAATCTCCACACATGCTTATAAGAAATTCCAAAGATATCAACACAAACAAGGCATCGTGTTCACCTTTCATCATACAGTATTACAGTTAACTCGAAATGAGTAACACCACCAAAGCACCTATAATTACACCAGGTTTATATACCGGGAAACATAAGAGGCACGACTAAATTCCTCAAATTGGGTGATAATACTACAATTCTATGGTCAATTCACATAATCTAGAGTCACCTCAGCTCCAATTATACCAAAAACATACCAAACTCCACTCTCTCTCGCTCGGTGTCTTTAATTTCTCAAAACCAGTTCCGAATTTATCAATTAACAAATCCACAAAATATGTCAAATCATAAAGTTCAATTTTTTAGGGGATATTACGGAAAGCATAGAACTTTTCGATTCAATTCAATCGACATACCCACGGAGGAGGAGGCGATAGCGGAACCACATCCGAAAGTCTTAAAGCAAGCATCGACGATTTTACCGCTCTCCTCATCAACCCTAATCTGCAATTTCATGACGTCACCACACGCCGGTGCTCCAACGAGACCCGTTCCCACATTCGGATCGTTCTTGTCGAACGAACCGACGTTCCTCGGGTTGTCGTAGTGGTCCACCACTCTCTCATGGTACATCCGCCGTAGGCCACTACCGCCGGCAGCCGCGGAGCACCGGAGACGCACGCCGAGACTCGTGGTTGCTATATGCCTCAACATATTTGGATTCACTTTCGAGAATTTTTCCAACTGGAATTTCTTGGTTATTTGCCGATTGAGAGTTCCTCTCTTTTTTCCCGCAATTAGTCAGTGAAAATGGTGAGGAGGTGATTGGTGGCCACATATTATTGCCCTCTCATTTAAAATAAAATAAAATAAAATAAAATAAAATAAAATAAAATAAAATAAAATAAAATAAAATAAAATAAATAAAATAAAATAAAATAAATAAAATAAAATAAAATAAAATAAAATAAAATAAAATAAAATAAAATACACTTTTTTATTACTTAAAAATACTAATCTGAAAGAAAACGATAATTAGTGTTTGATTATAATTAAACGAATTCATTAAAAAAAGTAAATTTTCTCTTAAAAACGCTTGTAAAGCTCTTTCGAGATTCTTCCCACAGCCGGAAGCTGCATCTAACAATGTAAATATCAACTTCGTTATATCAATTTCGAATTCTCATCTTTTTTTCGTTGGACAAATGTTTTTTGGTTAGATTTCGCTTTTGCTCCCCCCCCCCTCTTTTTATCTGAATTGGAGCAGTTACTGTACAATTTTTCTTCAACAAGCTACTGTAAATTGTGTTTTTCATTATATACTATACTACTATTATGTTTTACAGTAGTTTATAGCTGAGTCGACGTTACGATTTAGTGAATGATTGTTGAATTCATCTAGTTCAATTATTGGGTGCTTTACTGATGGAGTACGTACTAAACAAGCCAGCACAAAGCCCAAGAAAGAGTATCAGTTCGGCATGACCAAAGAGTTCGGCCTCAGCCTACAGCTCAGTAAAAACCAACCAATCAAGCTCTGCCCTCAGGTCGGCATCAAGCTCTACTCTCAGATCGGCAAAAGCTGCTCGGCAATAGTTCAGCAGTTCGGTCTCAGCATCGGCAAAAGCTGCTCGGCAATACCGGACTGGGAGACACGATCTATCTAGTGGTGGACCCATGCAGGCTCTCATGACCTCCACGACATCCACGACATAATTACTGATGATGTAAGCCACCGCCTAATTAGTGGCCATGCAGGATCTCATGACCTCCGTGACCTCCACGACTTAGGGTGGTGATGCAAGCCACGATCTCAGTTCTATATATAAACGGAACTTAGATCCGATAGAGGAGACACCAACTCTAAGAGAGAGAATATCATATAGCAAGCTTGTATTTGTAAGCTGTAGAAAACAGATCAAGCAATACAACTCTGCCCTCTTTTCTTCCCGTGGACGTAGATTTACCTCAGTAAATCGAACCACGTAAATCTCTGTGTTGTGATTTCTACTTTCCTGCATTTACTACCACCAGAAATTCGCGGAGCCATCACTGGCGCCGTCTGTGGGAAACAGAGAACCAAATCTGTGATAAAGCGAATTTTTGACCCTTTTTCCACTACACAAAAAAAAAAAAAAAAAAAATGCATGCCAGACCGCACAACTCCCGTGCCTCCATCCGTGATGACCATGAGGAAACTAACCCAGCAGCCCATAGGCCTGGAAAGCAGCCTCGTGAGAAGTCTGTATCCAGTTCTCACGGTGAAGGAACAAGCCGCTCAAAAGGTCCACACACCGAGTCTTCCCAGCAGCCCGATTTAAATGAAGCTGTCAAGCTGTTCTTGGCCGAGAAGCAGGAGGAGTTCTTAACCTTCCTGCAGAAGAGCCAACAGCCGGAGAAGACAACGACGGATTCTCCCTCCTCGTCTAGGCATGAAAGTCACTACCGCAAGTAGTGACGTGTCTTCCAGGAGAGAGAATCCTCAACCCCGACATGTTCCTGTTTCTCCTCGGCACCGGAATCACAGGAGAACTCCTTCTCCTCCGTACCGAAGAGATGTCGGGTTCGCCATGTACGGAGCGTTAAAGACTCCGTTCTCGGACGATATCATCCGAACTCCTTTGCCGCGGAACTACCGAACTCCGTCGATAACCTATGACGGACTCGTGGATCCTCATGACTTCTTGGGACGCTATCAGTATAATATGGCGAACCAGGGTCTCAATGAGGTCCACATGTGCAAGCTGTTCCCCGAGCTGCTCATCGGGAACGCCAGAAGGTGGTTCGACAGCCTTCCTCAAGGCAGCATTAGATCCTACCGAGATCTAATGGATGCTTTCCACAGGAGGTTCTTTCAGAAAGCGGAAGCCCGAATTACTTCGGCTCAGCTGCTTTCTATACGTCAAGGTCGCGACGAAAAGATCAGCGACTTCCTGACGAGATTCCACAAGGAATGCCTACAAGTAAATGATCTTAACGATCTACTTGTCATTTCGGCATTCCAAAATGGAATCCTGCCCGGAGCTCTCTACAGAAAGCTCGTGGAGTGCGGCCCGCAAACAGCTCAAGAAATGTGGGACATTGCGGACCAGTTTTCCCGTGCGGATGAGGCAGACCGTCGAAAACGGTCTTTAGACAGCTCATCCCAAGAAGAGAAAAAGAAGCCCGATCAAAGCGGCCAGGTGCTTCCTCGCCGAACTCCTTTTGAAAGAATTCAAAGGGCACCGGTACAAGGCAGATTGGGGCCACGGCTCAATCCTGAGAAGCCGCCCGCTCAGTTCGTACCATTAAACAAGTCAAGAACGGAAATTTTCGAACTACATTCCGATATGTTCGAAAAACCAAAGCGGATGACGAAATCAGCCCCGCGGCGACCTCAGGATCAATATTGCTCCTTCCATCAAGCCCACGGTCATGATACCGAGGAGTGCCGAAATTTGGCTGCAGGTATTGATGTTCTTGTGAAAACAGGAACGTTAAAAAAATACCAAAGCAAGCAGCCGAAAAAGAACAAAAAGCAGAGAGGTGCGAACTGCAATCCTCAGGATCCGAAAAGGCATGAAGATCCCGAAGACGACGACGAGCCGCAATATGATGGAGTAATCCAGACTATTGATGCTCTCCCTGCCGGGAAAACTAAGTCGTCCCTAAAAGCAGAACGCAGAGGTTCCAATCAAGAGGAGCCGACACATAAAAGGCTGAAGAAAGACGAAGTGATTACGTTTTCAGATGCCGATCCCGTCCCAGCCATCTCTCCTCACCAAGACGCTATTGTCATTCAAGCCGGAGTGGCAAACAAACTGATCCACAGAGTATTTGTGGATACAGGAGCGTCAGTCAGCGTTCTTTTTAAAGAATGTTTTGATAAAATGGAAGTGGATCCAGCTCGGCTCAGTCCGGCTCCACTTCCTCTGAAAAGTTTCGCCCAGGAAGACACCCGCCCTGAAGGTATTATCAGCCTTCCGATCATGGTGGGAAAAGCGCCTACAAGCTCCAATACGATGATCGAGTTCTTTGTGGTAAAAGCTCGGTCCCCGTACAACATCATCCTGGGGAGAGACTGGCTCAACACAGTTCGGGCCGTTTGCTCTACTTATCACCTCACCATCAAGATCCCCACTAAAGGTGGGATAGCGGTCATCCGAGGTGATCAAAAGAGAGCAAAAGAATGTCTGCAGATTGCGCTTAAAAGTGCCGAGCAACCAGTTCGGCACCATCAAGCATAGCAATCACAGCAACCGGAGTCAGAGGCAAGCGAGATGACCGAAGTCACTTCAGAGCCGAACTCAATGACCGTTCAGTTATACGAAGATGATCCATCCAGAGTGGTCAAGATCGGCTTCGCAGGAACGCCTCTACTCCGGGAAAAAACCATCCAGCTCCTCAAGGAGTATAAAGACGTCTTTGCATGGTCTCCGTTGGACATGACCGGAGTGCCCCCCGAGGTAATCACTCATCGGTTAAATATTGATCCTTCGGTCCGGCCGATAAAACAGAAGCAAAGACTCTTTGCGGCAGAAAGAAGCCAAGTCATCCATGACGAAGTCCGCCAATTACTAAAAGCGGATGTACTATTCGAGGTAAAATATCCTTCCTGGGTGGCCAATCCTGTGATGATCAAGAAAAAAGGAGGAGGATGGCGGATGTGCATAGATTTTACCGATCTAAACAAGCACTGTCCTAAAGATTGCTATCCCCTTCCGAATATAGATAAAAAAGTAGAAGCTTTGATCGGCTTCGAAATTTTCTGTTTTCTTGATTTATACAAAGGATATCACCAAGTGTTGATGGATGAGAGTGACGCTCCGAAAACAGCTTTCATTACCGATTCCGGCATTTTCGCTTATAAAAAGATGCCATTCGGTTTTAAAGAATGCCGGAGCCACTTATCAAAGGATGGTAGACAAGCTTTTTCGGCACCTAATCGGAAAGCAGGTTGAAGTGTATGTCGACGACATAGTTGTCAAAAGCAAAAGCACTTCGGAGTACGAAGACAACCTCAAGTCCACTCTCAACGTGCTCAAGAAAGCCAACCTCAAACTTAATCCCCAAAAGTGTACCTTTTTGGTAGATTCGGGAAAGTTTCTGGGTTGTTGGGTTTCAAAGGACGGACTCAAGGCAAACCCCTCCAAAGTTCAAGTCGTTCAGAACATGACAATGCCGAAGTCCATACATGACGTGCAAAG
Organism: Salvia splendens; assembly: GCF_004379255.2. Lineage (NCBI taxonomy): Eukaryota > Viridiplantae > Streptophyta > Magnoliopsida > Lamiales > Lamiaceae > Salvia > Salvia splendens. Next base: position 52,350 of record NW_024599422.1, on the reverse strand, counting down.
GCTAACTGGATGTCTAGCCGCACTGAATCGATTCCTTTCCCAAGCAGCCGAAAAGCAACTGCCGTTCTTCAAGGTGTTGAAAAAGGCACCAAAGTTCGAGTGGGGAGCCGAGCAGAAAAAGGCCTTTGACGAGCTCAAAAGTTATCTAGCCGAGCTTCCTATTCTCTCTGCTCCAACCGGAGCCGAAGTAATATTCTTATACTTAGCGGCATCAGATCAAACCATCAGTGCGGTGCTTGTACGAGAAGAAGGCCTAAGCAGTTTCCCATCTACTTTACAAGCCGAGCATTAAGAGGTCCAGAAACAAGGTATCAACCTCTGGAAAAAATTGCTCTGGCGTTAGTAAATGCAGCAAGGAGACTGCGGCCATATTTCTATGCTCACAAGGTATGCGTCTTAACCGATCTGCCTCTTCGGCAAGTTTTGACCAAGCCAGAAGCATCAGGCAGAATCGCCAAATGGGCCATAGAGCTGGGAGAACACTCAATCGAGTACCTACCTCGGAAAGCCATCAAGGGACAAGCCTTGGCAGATTTTCTTACAGAGGCCAAGTTCGATCAAGCAATCCCTGTCATTGCCGAACAGAAAAAGTCTGCCAATGCCGAACTAGCACAGCCCTTGGAATCCGAAGTAGAGCCGCCGGACTGCTGGAGCGGATTCGTAGATGGAGCTTCAAACAAGATGGGAAGTGGAGCTGGTATTTTACTTGTCGCTCCCGACGGACACGAGGTAACCTACTCACTTCGTTTCCTATTCCCCACTACTAATAATGAAGCCGAGTACGAAGCCCTTCTTGCCGGACTCCAGTTAGCGCAAAGTCTGCTCGCCAAATCTCTCAAAGTCCATTGTGATTCACAAGTCATAGTAAATCACATGTTGGGTACAAGTGAAGCTCGTGACGAGAGAATGAAGAAGTATTTGGACAAAGCGCAAAGCATCAGCCGAAGTTTCTCCTATTTTCGGATAATCCGCGTTCCTAGAGCGGAAAATAGCCGAGCAGATACCTTAAGCAAGTTGGCCTCAGATCCGAGCTCAAAGGCGGAAGAATTAATGCATCGAAGCATTGATGAAGCCGAGGTACATTCGGTATCCAGCTCGCCGAACTGGATGACGCCGATCTTGCAGTATCTGGATCAAGGACAATTGCCCGAGGATAGGAGAGAAGCTCGGAAGATCACGTGCCGAGCACTTCGGTACGAACTTCATGAAGGAGTCCTCTTTAGAAAGTCTTACCTCCAGCCATTATTGCGGTGCGTAGGACCAGGAGAGACGGACTACATCCTCAGAGAAGTTCATGAAGGATCGTGCGGTAGCCACATCGGAGCCAGAGCTTTAGCTAAAAAAGTTCTGAGATGGGGATATTATTGGCCAACCTTGGTACAAGAAGCAGTGCAGCTCGTCAAGACCTGCCCGAAGTGCCAAATCCATGCAAATATCCCAAAGATGCCGCAGACCGATCTATCCACTATGCAGAGCCCTTGGCCTTTCATGCAATGGGGCATAGACATAGTGGGACCACTTCCCCAAGCTCCTCGGCAAATGAAATTCCTAATCGTTGCCGTGGACTACTTTACGAAGTGGGTGGAAGCTGAACCATTAGCTACGATAACGAGCTCGAAGGCATTGGATTTCGTCTGGAAGAACATAGTGTGCCGATTTGGCATACCCCACATCCTCATCTCGGATAACGGGACTCAGTTCACCGACAAGACGTTCAAGAATTGGTGCCAAGAGCTGAATATTCAACAGCGGTTCACTTCGGTCTCTCATCCACAAGCAAACGGACAAACGGAGGTAACAAATCGTATCCTGGTGAAAGGGTTAAAAGCTCGGTTAGAACAAGCCAAAGGACAATGGGTAGAAAATCTCCCTCAAGTCCTATGGTCCTACCGAACTACACCCACAACCTCCAGCGGTGAAACTCCGTACAGTCTGGTGTACGGCACTGAAGCCGTGATTCAGGTTGAGATCGGCGTACCCAGTCCACGAACTCTACATTTCTCCTCAGAAATGAATGATGACGGACTGCGAGCCGAGTTAGATCTGGCCGAAGAAAGAAGAGAATTGGCGTGCATAAAAGCAGCCAAGTACAAGGAGCAAGTAGCCCGGTATTACAACCAACGGGTGAAGAAGCTGCAATTTCAAGTGGGAGATCTCGTCTTGAGAAACAACGAAGTAAGCCGAGCAGAAAAGCTGGGCAAGCTCGAACCCACATGGGAAGGTCCGTATCGGGTGTCAGAAGTCCTCGGCAAAGGGTCTTACAGATTGGCTCACATGTCAGGAGAACAGGTACCCCCGAACATGGCACATTTCCAACCTCAAGAAGTTCCATTTGTAAGAGACAGTCCGGTCGGTCAGTCAGTCTTATGTGCTTTCCTTGTTTTTTATTTTGCTCTCTTTGCCTATGTGCGTTTTTGTTTGTCTTACGTGCGTTGTGTCTGTCTATGTGAGTGTCGTCTCTTACAAATGTAACTGAGGTATCTTGTTCTTCGAAGGCTGATCCCCTTCTTAGAACGTGTACAAGCCAACGATTGTGAAGTCCAAGCTTCTAAAGAGGATACAAGACCACAATTCGGCTTAAAAATCAAGCACTTCGTCTGAAACGAACTGCAACGAAAGTCCGATTCTCGCGATAAAACTTGCCTGAATTAGGACAAGGGAAAGTCCGATCCACGCGATAAAACTCGCCGAATTAGGACAAGGGAAAGTCCGATCCCCAAATTAGGACAACGGAAAGTCCGATCCGAGCGATAAAACTCGCCAAATTAGGACACAAGCTTAGTCCGGTCAAAGATGTTTATTTCATCAGACCAAAGACGAGTCCGGTCAAAGATGTTTATTTCATCAGGCCAAAGACGAGTCCGGTCAAAGATGTTTATTTCATCAAGACCAAGGACCAAGTCTGGTCAAAGAAGAGTTCACTTCATAAGACCGAGGACAAACATCAACTTACCCCGTACCATTATCCAGGATGCCGAAGTGATTCACTTCGCTTTTCGGGGGGGGGGTAGTGATGGAGTACGTACTAAACAAGCCAGCACAAAGCCCAAGAAAGAGTATCAGTTCGGCATGACCAAAGAGTTCGGCCTCAGCCTACAGCTCAGTAAAAACCAACCAATCAAGCTCTGCCCTCAGGTCGGCATCAAGCTCTACTCTCAGATCGGCAAAAGCTGCTCGGCAATAGTTCAGCAGTTCGGTCTCAGCATCGGCAAAAGCTGCTCGGCAATACCGGACTGGGAGACACGATCTATCTAGTGGTGGACCCATGCAGGCTCTCATGACCTCCACGACATCCACGACATAATTACTGATGATGTAAGCCACCGCCTAATTAGTGGCCATGCAGGATCTCATGACCTCCGTGACCTCCACGACTTAGGGTGGTGATGCAAGCCACGATCTCAGTTCTATATATAAACGGAACTTAGATCCGATAGAGGAGACACCAACTCTAAGAGAGAGAATATCATATAGCAAGCTTGTATTTGTAAGCTGTAGAAAACAGATCAAGCAATACAACTCTGCCCTCTTTTCTTCCCGTGGACGTAGATTTACCTCAGTAAATCGAACCACGTAAATCTCTGTGTTGTGATTTCTACTTTCCTGCATTTACTACCACCAGAAATTCGCGGATTCATCATTTACAAATTCTTAGTTATCGAGAAAACATGGATTCTTGGATTCTTCTCAGGCTTTAGCTATATATTATTCGTTTATTATTTTTATTCTTAGTTTCTGTTCTTTCTCATCTTCAGCTAGTCATGGGTGAGGAAGGTGCAGTCGATAATATGAATCTGAATAATGAGGAGAAAATTAAGCAGAAGAAAAATGATAAGAAAAGTAGTGCCAAAAGCGTAGTAGAGTTCCATACTGAGTCCGCTCGAACATCTGAGAATGAAGGTATTTCTCAATTGAAGAGGGATCATAAAATGGGCAAAGAAAAGAAGAAGATTAAGAAAAGTAAGGGAGCCAAAGATGTTGAGGCTGACATGAAGAGTGGTTCTAGAAAAGGTGAATTGAGTGTAGTATATGGCGGTGATCGACTAAAGAGTGATAATGCTGAAAGGAATGGAGAGAGTTTTATTGGACTAACAGTGGATCACTCTGGAATGAAGAGTGGTCGAAGAGAGAAAAAGAAAGATAAGAATGAGATAGTGGAGACACATGATACTGACGAAGTAAAGAGGGAAGGGAGTATCAATTGGCAAGAGGGAGTAAATGTATCTGGAAAAGTGAGAGGCAAAGAAGTTCTGAAAGAGAAGATTAAGCAGAAAGTGAAAAGAACTGACAGTGAGGTGGGAGAGAAAGATGGAGAACTGATCCTAGAGCATAGTGAGAGTTGCATAGCCAGTGCCACAGAGATTAGGGAGGATATGAAGAAGGACAAGAAAAAGGAGGAAGGATGTCAATTTTGCCAGGTCAAAAGACACGCACACTGAAAATAAATCGGATGAAATTGGTTTATCTTCACAGCGGCAGGAAAATGTGCTTTATGATGTTGAAGATCATACTCAGTCAACAAAAGAAGATGGTGGCACCAAGAATAATCATGAAGTGAAGAAAAAGAAGAAGCACAAAAAGAAAGAGAACTACAAAGATGATCTGCCTGCTGCCCAGCAAAAATATGTAGATAGTGACTCCAATAGTGGTCTGAATACTAAGGAGATACCAAATAATGAAGCAGCAGAGTTCACAATCAAAAGGAAGAAAAGGAAGAGTAAAGTTTTGGAAAATTGTTCTAGTGATGAACGAGACAATGAAGCTGAATATGCAAAGAAAGGGAAAAGGAGAAAGACCAGTTTGGTGGTGAAAGGTTCAGTTGATACTTCACCTAACAAAGTAATAAGAAAGTTAGATTTTCTGATCGGGTTGAGGTATTTACTCTCCCTCCTAAATCAAATACTGAGGATGGTAATGGAGAGAAGGACAATCTGGTAATGGGCAAGCGATTCACACGGGAGGAAGATGAGGTTGTGAAAGGTGCTGTTATGAAGTACATAGAGGAACATGAGTTAGGAGATGAAGGTTTGCAAATGATCTTGAACTCTGGCAAGCACCATGAAGTGAAAGGTTGCTGGAAAGAAATAGCGTCTTCCATACCATACAGGCCGCGTAGTGCGATCTTTTATCGCGCTCGGATTTTATTTATGAGGTCTAAGAGCCGGAAATGGACTCAAGAAGAGTATGACATGATATTGAAATACCAGGAAGAGCATGGTAACAAGTGGAGGGCGTTGGCAGATGAACTTGGTAAACATGCATGGCATGTCAAGGATACTTGGCGCAGGATAAAGGTACGTAGGAAGAAAGGAAATTGGTCACAAGAAGAGTATCAGAGATTATTTGATCTGGTGAATACTGATCTACAATTGAAACTTTCTGAAGAGAAGAAGTCCAAGCATGGAATGTTGCGGGACAATATCTGTTGGAGTGCAATTAGTGATGAGTTATCCACTCGACCTCATTCAACCTGCTGTCTAAAGTGGTACAATCAATTAACATCACCTATGGTAGCTCAAGGTGTATGGGCCGATTCAGATGACTATCGTCTGCTTAGTGCACTTTATCGATTGGATGCAAATTGTGTGGAAGATGTCGACTGGGATGATCTTATTGATACCAGAGCTGGAGATGTATGTCGGAAGCGTTGGAACCAGATGGTTCTACATATAGGTTCCAATGGAAATAAATCATTTGCTGAACAAGTTGAAGTATTGGCTCAAAGATACTGCCTGCATCTTCTTGAAGCAAGAGCTACCTGGGATAGCAAACCAAGGGTTCCTTGATCTGCCCTTTGTAGCTGTGGAGTTTAAAGCTTGATGTCATGAAGAAAATCACTTGTGAAGGTTATTCGTCTCTCCATTTCTCTAGTCTCATTGGTATCTGTAGTTCTGTACTCTGGTTTGTCATCTTTTGTTTTAACTTTGGAAGATCCTACATGCTATGTCATACATGAAGATTTTGTCCTTTACATTTACATTTTCTGTTTGCCTGTAAAAAATTAACCTTCAGTGGATTTGGGTATGATCTTTATCTTTTTTAGGTGCACCAGGGTTAGGACGAGTTCTTTGAGTTTGTACTAGACTACCTGCTTAGTCAAATTTGTATCTTCTTGTAAAACTTTTTGTAGTTGAATACTTGAATTTCTGACAAGACTTAATTCATGTTTATTATAAGGAAATTGAAGGAATGTTTTCACATGAGTTGCCAGAAGTAAATTATTTTAACCATTTAATGTTGAACTCTGAGTAGCTAATAAATGAATATTGTTTACAAATTCTATTTGACTTAATTCTAAACCCATAATCAATTTCAGCATTAAATTTCACTTTAAGGAGCAGTAAATAATTCTGAAATTAATGCATCATAATGTGGGAGAGATGACTGAAAGACATAATTAATGTTACGGTTACAAGAATTTATTTATTTACTTGTTACAAAGTTGTATGCCTAGGAATATGAAATTAAACTACTAGTATCTTTCAGTATTTCAATTATTTTAACATAACTCTGAAGTTCAGATTCTATCACACAAATTGACAACCTTACCATATGATTTAGTAACTACTAGTTTTATCTGGACAAATAATGATGCACCATAGATTTCAGTTGCATTGATATATTGTGCTTGTCATGTAAAATGGAGACTAAGTCATCTATGCAGAGTTAGGTTACAACTTATTTAGATAATCCAGTGTTCACAAGTTTGAATTGCATTTTTTAATTGAAATTTTTATCTGACAAGTTTGGAAAATCACCCCAAATTTTCATTTTCCTGCTGGAAACACTGCATAATTACTATTGAAGAAATACTCACATTTGTCGACAATAAAATGTGGAGGCTAATTCCAAATTAAAAATGCCCTAAACTACAATATATGTTGCATCCTGCCTGTTTTTTCCATTTCCTGTTCTGGTAGTGATTTTCATGAGATCCACTATAGCCTGTATGCATTGTTCAAGAACAAGCTTATTGACATAAGAATTGAATACTGAAAGTATATTTCATTTTTGAATTTTTCTTAGGTTAAGTTTGATAATTGGATGAACAATCACAGGACCTATAGTCAGGTGTCGATATCTAGATTTTAGAGAGCCATGGTTGTGATGTGCATGAGTGTTTGGTCCCTATTTTTCTTTTTCTTTCATCTTAAACAGCCATAGTTGCTTGCTTATTCAATCGCTGGATCAACCCACAGATCGATAGTCCACAGTAGTTTCCAAAGCATTACATACGTTTTTACTTAGGTAATAAATACTTACATAACTGCACTATAAGAGACTCAAGAAACAGATTTTCACCATACCCATAGCATACTCTCCCATCTTGCTGCCTCATTCCCTCTCATGCCCCTCCTGAATGCTCCAATGGAGACCAATAAGAGCAACTGCAGCGCTATTTCTCTTCCTACCGGCTTCTCTAATATTAATCTGAAGCATGAAATCCTAGATGATGACTTTGTCATGGATAATAATATCTCACCATCAAAAGGTTATCTTCAAGATTTCCAAGACCTCGGACAGCTTCTGGTGACAGCTTCATTCTGTAATTGGGATACTGGGATACACGCCAATGGCTTCGATCCATTTGCTTCCCTTCCCCATGGCTCTGTTACAGATTTTGGTTTATACAAGTTTAAGCCTTACGAGGAAAATGGCGGCATGCATTCAGCCATTCAGGACTTCCAGGCTGGTGGATTCTTGAACTTTGCAGACAGGAAAGGTTTGTCAATTGTAACTAAAACAGCTTCTGCACACGATTCAAAGCCATTATGCTTTGCGGTTCCTGATGAGAGCTCTTGTGTGACTGGTAATAATTCTGGTCACCATAACAAAGATGGCAGTAAAAGAAACAATAATACAGTTCACGCTAGTAATAGCAACGTCAGTGAATCTTTGTCTACCAAAAAGTCTGTTAGGGCCCCAAAGAAGTCCAAATCAGCCAAGGGGCAGTGGACTGCTGAAGAGGACAGGTGAGTAACCAATAAAAGATTTATACGTTTTAGTTCTGTATTTTTATTCGTGTTATATATGTTTGAGGCTTGAGTGCTTAACTCTGTAATCTGCAGGCTCTTGATCCATCTGGTTGGGAAATATGGTGTGAGAAAATGGTCTAATATTGCCCAAATGCTAAAAGGCAGGATAGGCAAGCAGTGCAGAGAGAGATGGCATAACCATCTGAGGCCTGATATTAAAGTTGGTTTGAATTATCTCTAACTTTTCTATTTCTTGTTCATTAACAATTAAGTGATCTAGTTTATGCATTCGTACATCAATAAGTATATGTTGACTGTATTTAAATTTTGTTTATTGTACATATGACAAGTGCTTTGACCATCTCTAGCTTTTCCACTGAATCTTCCTAGAAACATGACTGTCATGTTTTAGTTTTTTATGATAATTCATTTTACATCGAATTGGTAGAATCCAATGAATAATCACTGCTTCCTATAATTTTGTCAAATTCAGAAGGATGTATGGACTCTGGAGGAAGACAGAATACTGATTGAGGTTCATTCTCAAGTGGGGAACAAATGGGCTGAAATAGCGAAAAGTCTCCCCGGAAGGACTGAGAACACCATCAAGAACCATTGGAACGCGACAAAGAGGAGGCAATTCACCAGACGAAAATGCAGGACCAAATGGCCGAGGCCTAGTTCCCTCCTCCAGAACTACATCAAGAGTCTCAACTTTGAGAAAGAGAGCAGCAGCAAGAGATCCAAAAAGAATCAACCACCGGCCACTACTGATCATGGAATCCTCAGCAACAGTTCAATCACCACAGCTCAGGAGACGAACATCGAGTTCAGCCTAGATGATCACATGGTGCAGGAATACGAGTTTGATGAGATCCAAGCTCTCACATTTGATGATGATAGCCTTTTCACTGGGAGCAGCATCAACATGTTGATGGATGATGCCATTCCGTATGAAATTGACGACGGACAATGTTATGGTGCTGGGCTTCCACTTGTCATCCCTCCATTGATGCAGTGTGGAGTGAAGAAAGAGCTTGATTTCCATGGGAATGTCTGAAATAAGAAATTTAAAATGAGGAGGGTGATAATAAATCTTTATTATGTTGTCTATTTATTTAGTTTTACTATAGGGATACTTGTTTTTTCTTATCTATGGCATAAACGTGTATGATTTGCTACAATGGAGTGGTTCAAAGTTGGAACAATGTTATATCCTGTACTGTTTTATTACTCTTTTAAAAATAATAAACGAAATATTTATTGAAAAAGTTTTTTTTTTTTTTTTGCTGAATTCGAACTGAGTTGAGTATATATAATTAGCAAGATGTGCAATACTATTACATTGAACAAAAAGAAGGAAAAATCTGATGTATTAAACCTAAGGATATAATTGAAAAATGCATCAATATTAAAGCTGAAAGTGATAAAAATTGTTATCAAAACCTCGTTTTACTAAATAAAAGTGAGTAAAACTAGTCTACAAAAATGGAGTACTAAAGCGGACTTGGGCTTGGAATAATAGGGAAATCATCCCACATCATTGCGAGAAGGCTGATATATAGCGACGGAGGAACTATATACTGTGTGCTCGTCGCTTATTAAGCAGCATACGCATATTTTTGGAGGGTTGTCTGATAAGGGAAAGACCCTTATCAAGTGAAAAAGATAAAGAAAGTCGCAGAGAAACCGTGCTCTGTCGACAATCGGAAATTCTAAACGGAAAAAACTAAATAAAGATAAAAGACAATAATTATGATTTCATTGATTGAATTATGAGAATAACAATAGGTCCTATTTATAATACTCCTATGAATAACCTAACTTATTGAATAAGATAACAATTATATGGAAAAGATATCATAATATAATAATAAAGATATGGGAGATATTTCCGAAGATATACTCGTATCAACTCCCCCACGGTTAAAATCCACCTTGTCCTCAAGGTGGGACCCACAACACAATGAAAAGCATCGCCAACATACGCTTTGGCGGGCTATTCCCTCCTGGATCAAATGCACACCAAACAGTTGAGCATCTCAGTCGTCGTGGACAATAAATCATAAGTGCATTGACATCAGAAATGTAGGTTGTCGCCCAGTAATCCGGTCCAGTTGGCATGCACTCTAGCGCTACTGTCAAAATTCCAACCTTCTCTTCATCATCTAAAAATACCCCTTCCGCTCCAACGTGATCTCGGTCAAGTAGTTGATCAATTGCAGTTATTGGGCAAGGTTTTTTTGATGCACCATTAACATCAGCAATTAGTTCTAGGGAATCATAACTGAATTTAGGGTTGCTAGGTGCTGAGTAGAGGCTCGGTAGATGCCCATCGGAGGCAGCAACAGGCTGCTGGTTGAGGAAGGGTGGAGTTGTCTGTAGAGCGGGGTTCAGCGGCCACGGCCTTGACTCTGCAAGCGGCATCTCACATGCCTCGTCTTGAGATCCTTCACTCTGTTCAATTTCATCGCTCACATCTACCCCGACAGCAGTGTTGATGGCAACATCGGTGATGTTGTGGGGAACATCGTGAATGTCTTTAGGAACATCCACACTCAATACCATCGTGAAAGTGTTATCAATGTTCTCCTCGGTTGTATTCTCATCATTAGTGTTCTCCTCAGACCAAGCGGTCACACGGGCGAGCAGGGCGGCTTGGTCCAATCTATACACACGTAACTTCTCGTTGTAATCGTTTACGGCAGCAAGTTGGGCAGGGGAGAACGATCGAGCCATGAGGTCAGGATTATTGGGGTCAGAACCCTGGTATGTCGCTTCACCATAGGCGAGGTACGGGTTGTGAGGCGGCGACTGATCATAGGTCGAAGAACTCTGCTGCGTGCGCACCCATGGCGGGTCCCAGGCTGTTGGGCCTGGTAGGGATGATATTGTGGGTGGAAGTGCCTATCCTGTGGATAGGATTGTTGCAGATCTAATGATCCAATCGGATGGTGTGGTGGCTGATATATGGGTTGCGATGGGTGGTGGGCGAATTGCGGCTGACGGTAGTCGAATTGGTGATGGTAATAGGCAGCATAAGTGGATGACATGATGGAGGTAATTCGGAGGATGAGAACCGAATGAAAGCACCAATTGATACAGATCAAACAAGAGAACTCATCCCAAAAGACTAGCCTGTTGGGAGAGAGAGCCCATTTAGTCTATATACCCCACATCAGTTGTTCTCACAACCGATGTGGGAATTGAGTCCGTAACATTCGACCCTCCTTTAAGGGCCAACGTCCTCGTTGGTCACGGCCACGTTGGTCACGGCTGGTTCTTTGCCAGGCCACCACTCCGTGGGCCACCACTCCGAGTTCTCGTTGGTCACGGCCACGTTGGTCACAGCGGATTCTTTGCCCGGCCACCACTCCGTGGGTCACCACTCCGAGCGGCCCCAAATGCACTCGTTGGTCACGGCGAGTTCGTTGCCCGGCCACCACTCCGAGCCGTTTGGGCTCTCAATGAAAGCACCAATTGATAAGGGAAAGACCCTTATCAAGTGAAAAAGATAAAGAAAGTCGCAGAGAAACCGTGCTCTGTCGACAATCGGAAATTCTAAACGGAAAAACTAAATAAAGATAAAAGACAATAATTATGATTTCATTGATTGAATTATGAGAATAACAATAGGTCCTATTTATAATACTCCTATGAATAACCTAACTTATTGAATAAGATAACAATTATATGGAAAAGATATCATAATATAATAATAAAGATATGGGAGATATTTCCGAAGATATACTCGTATCATTGTCTATAACAACCCAACAATTTATAGTTCAATTTTTCTAGTGATATTGTCTAAAACATATGAGGCCATTTCAAGCGCTCATATGCCAAACATTTTTCTTATCTTCGTTTGTAAAGTTTACTCTCCTTAACTTGTCTTTAATTGTAATATTGATTATGTATAAATAGATTCCATTTAACTTATAAATAGATTTTCCATTGCGTTTAATAATGTATTATGTATTGTGACTATAAAAAAACATTATAATAATAATGATTAACGAAAAATTAGAACATTATTTTTTATTTTGATTCATGCCAACTAATATGAAGGAAAACAAAGCAGCACAAGTTTTTATTGCACAAAAATGTGTATAATACCTATGCATATGCATATTTACTAACTGCCACAAATATGGAATCTCGTCTTGTGTTATTTAGCATGATTTTGAACATGTATTATTATGCAGATTTTCTGTTGAAGTCGGAATTTTCCAAACATGTCACAATTGAATTAATGGCCAGTGGAGTAAAACCAAATCATTACATTTCTAGTAGTCAAAATATTCATGAAAGAATTTTCCGATATTTGTAGGGAAAGAAAAGTAGAAAACAGTAAGAGCAAAAACCGCCAAAAAACTCCTCATGACAAGCAAGCAAAGATACAACAATGGTTGATTTTCTAGTCTACCAACAAAAATTTGATCCTAAACACCAACCCCTTAAGCCGTCTTGGGCTTTGGCTTAATTCGCTTCACCCTCGAATATAAGAACACTCCAGCAAGGGCTACTCCAGTACCTGCATCCCATCATCCAAAAAGTTAAAAAATATTCAATTCAACTATTTCATTTTTATCTTATCCCAAAGTAGTCGTTCGTTAGTACCTAGGGAATTGATAGGTGAGACGGGTGTGCGGAAGAAGAGAACCGATGTTACAATCACCACCACCCGCTTAACACAGTTTCCTACGGAATGGGTGACAGGAGATACGCGCTGCAATATCATGTACGAGACCTGCACCAACAGCTCTCTTCAGCACTTAGATTGACTATAAGAACAATCATCGATGCCATTAGCATCCATCACAAATTGGCCTCCATCAACTAAAATGAGTTTCCCACAATGCTAAATATAACAAGTTTCACAATAGACAGTATACGTGATATATAATACGAGCATATGCTTCTAACTTTGATGAAAAACACACTGCCGTATAAAAATATCTTCCAATGAGTACCTGTTGATATGCATGGAAGCAGAGAGCTGCAATGAGAGATCTAGTGTAGAGCTGATTGACATTCACCCCCTGCCAATAGAAAAGACAAAACATAACGTACGCTCGTTAGCAAACGTCTTTGGTCATGTCTAGAAGAAATTAAAAGTGAAAATTTTGCTATTAAGAAATGCATGTTTAATATAATGATAAGGAAAGTCCTGCTTTCTATATATACTTACGGTAGCCTGAAGGTATGTAGGTGTAAGCTTGAAGCCTTCCATGGAAAAGGCGATAGGTGCCATCAAGAAGAAGGACATAATGGTAATGATTGAGAACAAGGTAATGTTATCCAAGGAATCCTGCATGAAGAGAGATTGATTTGAAGCACCATTTCTGGAAAAGCTGATAGAAAGTATGTAAAATTCCTACTCCATTGGTGAAATTAGGCCAGCAGAAAAGTTGAACAAATTGTAAAAGATCACCTCAGGTACTCATCAGTTGTCATATACTCCCTCCGTCCCCAAAGAGTATGAACTTTGGGTTCGGCACAGGTTTTAATAAATGAGGGGAAAGTGAGAGAGAGAGAGGGTAGTGGAAATAATGTTAGTGGAGTGTGGGTCCACATTATTATAATGTATAAGTGTTAATGGTAATGGTAAATGGTATAAGTTGTAAATAAAATGGTGTGTAGGGGTAGTATGTTGTTTGAATTTTTTAAAATTAGAAAGTTCATACTCTTTAGGGACGGGCGAAAAAGGAAATAGTTCATACTCTTTGGGGACGGAGAGATATAGTCAGGACTTGATAAAAAAAGAACTGTTAATCAAGTAGAAACATACCTCTTTCTTTACCATAAACTTTTTGCTAAGGACGTTACGAGATTGGTTTGTCAAATTTGAGGCCATAGCACTCCAAAATCCAGCCCTTCAAAAACAAAGATAGTGCAAAGTTTGTGAGGATATAACTAAGCAGATATTGATAAAGCCATAAAGGCAATGACAAAATTGATGAGTGATTTAGTAGCATATGTCAGGATTCTTTACCAATTGAAAGAGGCCTCAGTCATCGATGCCAAAGCTACTCCACCAACAATTGGCATAAGGGATGAAACTACCCATAGTGTTGGGAACTGCGAAAGAGAGGTCACGGCAAAGTAAGATATAATAAACCGCATAGTCCAAACATCAAAGAACACAACAAAGGCAACAGGCAGCCATATTCTATGTAACCAAATGCCATTAAGTGAAAACAAATTGAGCTTCACAAAGATATTGTATGCTACCAATAGAGCATATTTGAACATATTTAAGAACACAGGGACATCTCACCTCTCCCAAGAACATGGCAGAGAGGACCACGGAGAAGAAAGGCTCCATAGCTTTGATCGTATGAGTGAATGAAACAGCAACTTTTCCAAGACTCATATTGGTGAAGAGATTGCCTAGCGTATGAACCATTGCCAATGGAAGAATTCCAGCAAGCTGTAAAATTTGGACCCAGGATCTTAATTAATGCTTATGCCAATAAATTGATTTCAATATATCCGAGGAGTGTTCAAGAAGTACCTGGGATCCACTGATTTTAGGCCGTTTGTACAGATTCAAAGTCCACATTGTAACAACAAGCACAGTTCCAACAGCAAATTGCACAAGGGTTACTGTCATTGGGTAGTGAAAAGCTTTGAGAACCTACAATAAAAGCATGATCATCATCATCACATACACTAGTAACACCACACTAAATAAATGGATTTAGATGATGTCTGACTTCCACAAGCTCAGAGCTTCTACAAAATAATCATCATCCCAAAATTCACTCCTTTAGTAAAATCCCAAATCATTACATTAATTCCCTAAAAAGGGAAAATGAATATCCTCTGACATGAGGTGTTTTTAATCTGAAACAAGTGTTTTTAAGAGCACTAAATACATAATAAACAGCAACTGATCCATGTATTAAAAACCATTTTACTGAAATCTCACTCAACAGCAAAAAATTCTGAGGCAAAACCATTCATCTGTGAAATTGCCATTAAAGCCACATTCTTCCTAGCTCTAGTTCATAGCATACAACCCAGAAAAAAAAAAAAGCAACATAAATCAGCATGAGACAGAAAACTAAGATCTTTCCCGGAAACCACTTCAACATAAAGGATCAAAATTGAGTAAAGGTACAATGCACTATAACTACTAAATTCTTTCTACTCCTAAAATACATCCTAAAAGGGAAACAACATAAATAAACAAAAGACAACAGACTTAAATAATTCCTGTAAATCACTTCAACATAAAGAATCGGAAAGAATAAAGGCAACCAAAATCAATATTTTTCTCAGATTTACTAATAGCAATCGGGCACAATTACAAACAGAATCACATAAATCGGAATCTGCCGAAACATGCAGACACTAGACGACATAAATCAGAGCACAAATTATACAGCAACAACTACCTGTTTGTTATAGATATTGAAGTAGATGTTAAACAGGTACCATAGCCCGAATAGAGATCCGAGCACCACGGTATCCATGGCGGAGCTCTTCGGCTTCGGGATCTCAGCTGGCCCAGCGCTCTCCGCCGTGGCGCGAGACACAAGTCCATCAGATTCGGGCTCGGGGGGTCCCGGATTCGGCCCGGCCACCCACCCGTTCTGCTTCAGCGAGCAGCTAATCGGGCTCAACTTTCGGGCCGATGCAGAAAAGGCGCCGGGGAAATGGAAGTTTCCATGGGGGAGGGCGGCGACAGAGTTGAGGCGGCGAGCGGAGAGGGTGCGGGGACGGGTGGAGAGGGAAAGAGAAGGCGCGAATGTGATGGCCGTGCTCTGCATTTTCTCTCAGATCAATAGAGCAATTGTGTGTGAGTGTGTGAATATAATAGGGTGCGAGAGGAACGTCGGAGGCTCCGTCGAGAGGAGAGGAGAGGAGAGAAGAGAGAAGAGTTGTGACAGTGGGAGGGCATATAGATTCAACAATTTTTGTACGTATGCGTGAGGGATATTCTCGGCATTTCCCACACTCACAAAAGTAGGGGATCTATATTTATTCCGATATCATCGTAGCAAAAAAGGCGATTCCGTCGCCTGAGCGGCCCCCACACTCCGGCCCGACATCATGTCCCACACTTCAGCCCGACATCATGTGAGAGGGTTCAATCAGGGTACGCAGTAGCCCGTTAAGGGGATGTCTTAACCCACTGGCTGCCAGAAGCCCATCTCCCAAGGCCTCACACTTGTGCCTGAGAGATGAAAGCAACTACACTCCAGCCCGACATCATGTGAGGGGGTTCAATCAGGGTACGCAGTAGCCCGTTAAGGGGGATGTCTTAACCCACTGGCTGCCAGAAGCCCATCTCCCAAGGCCTCACACTTGTGCCTGAGAGATGGAAGCAACTACACGACAGCAGTGAGATTCGAACTCAGGCTCATTGCAGCAAGATCTGCCCCTCCGTTGCCAACTGTGCTTTATCATATGATCATGCTTAGTTAACGAGAAAGTAAAGTTAACAAAGAAAAAGATTTCTAGAAAAATGAATCATGGGAATATGATTCCTAATAACTTTACTTTTATGTGTTCATAAAATATCAACATTTTAAATTTTATATTTGATTTAAACACCAAACTAAAATTATACTCCTACTTATTATTATTTTTATTTATAAATAATAATAATAATATAAAGTTTTTAATAATTTATTATTTACAAATGATAATAATTATATTATTATATTTATTAGTTTAAATGTGAATTATCCATCATAATTTAAAATAATATAATTACAATTATAGTTAAATGAAGTATTATAATCATTAATAATGAATGTGATTATAATTATAATTATACATATTTACTGATATTATAATTGAATAAATTTTATAATTTGAAATTTCACTATGACTTTATTGATTAATTATTAATTTATAAAATAATAATTTCTATTTATTATTATATAATTTATTTATATAATTATATTTTAATTATTTAATAAATTATTAATATTATTATGATAATAATAATATATATATATATAATAATAATGATAATTTTAATTATAGTTATTTACTACACCATAATTAAGTATGGTTTATAATTTTAAAATGTTTTTTATACATTATAATTAATTAATTAATTAATAATAATAATGATGATGATAATAATAATAATAATGATAATAATAATAATAATAAACTATACATACTTATATTGCATCAAATATGTAAGAATCTTAAGACTTGAAAAAATAATACCTAAGAAAAGTTAGGATTCAAAATCCTATATAGTTGTACTAACTTTCCCTATCTCGGGATTCTGATTACTTTCCTAATTTGATTAAAAACTGAAACAAACACATGATTTTAAAATTTAAGGAATCAGATTACTTTCTCAGATAGAATCATGGCAACTAAACATGGCCTATCAATATTCTTAAGATTACTATATGAATTTTCCTAATCTTGTTCTTGTACTCTCCCCTGTCCCCACAACCAATAATAGTACTCCAACTTTATATCCTTTGAATTTTAAAAAATAGTACTCCTCCTTTATATCCTTGAAAATAAAAATTTTGATGCTAAATTGATAAAGTATGAGAGATGTAGAAAGAAAAATAATTAAAATAATATTAATGAAAAATGATACTCATTTTATAAAAGAGAAAAAACTTGTCAAAAATAGAAAGAACTAATTTTGTGGGATGGATCAAAATAGAAAAGAAGACTATTTTTATGAGACATGAATATATTAAGAAAATTTTAATAAAATATAAATTTTAATTTTATATACTACTCCAGTACTATAATTATATAATAGAATACAAATAGAAATTTTTTCATATATAATAATAAAAATAAACTAAGAGAATTAATGATGAACATGTCAAAATTACAAAATAAAATAAATAATGATAGACGGATGAACTAGAATAGTACTCCTATATAATACTTCCTTCGTTCCATTCTAAGCTAACACATTTTTCTTTTGGGATGTCGCTCTCTAAATGACACATTTCTAAATATTGAAACATCATCCTCTCTATTTTTTCCATCTCTCATGCTAAAAAATAACACTACATAAAATCTCATGCTGAATTAGAAATGTTCCACTTAGATTAAGACGAGGGAGTATTTGCTTAATCTTGTACTCTCACAGTCTCACATCCTTATGGTCTTCTTTTTTCGGTGGCTTAGGAGTTTAAGAAATGAGAGATAATATAAGGTGGAAAAAGTTAAACTACCATATTAAATAAATGTCAAATTACACAAATAATGGTAGATAGGCTAAAATTAGGAAACAAGAAAAGTAATAAATGAACAAAAAGAAACCTTTTAAATTGTAGTTCTATGTTGTTCAGAGAAATCATATATGTTTGAGAAAATTAATTATATAATTTAACTGACGACATCAATTAAATTATTGGGCATGGATCCCTTGCTGTTGTAGAGGTGTGCTCTCACCGTATAATATTTAAAAAAATTAATATTATAAAATAAAATATTGTACTGTGAGAGCACAACCCCCCTACTGTGCAGGAAGTATGAAACATTGGCATATTGAATCGTATAAATTCCTTTAAATTAGAGGAGAAATTCATCGAATAACCTCTTTCATGCAAATATAACCATTAAATCACTCCACTGAACAAAAGAGTGGATTTTCATTACATCAATATAGATATTAGTATTAGAGAGAGAGAGAGGTGATGAGGATTACTAGTGCTCTACATCTTCACCATTTACAACTTTACAGGGAAGCTAGCAGTCTTCATCACCTGACAGACAGGGCAAACCTCAACAAATCCTTCACATTCTGCACACAGGCACAGGTGTCTGCAGGGAAACAGTAAGATCGAAACCTGCTTCTTCTTGCAGCATCTGCATTTTAGCCGATGATGGCTAAGGTGATCCGGATTCTCCGAGCTACAGATCATGCCGGGGGGTTGCTTCAAGTAAGACAGAGCATCGTCTACCTCACTGTCCCCGAACCCTTCATTGCCATGGGCCGTGCCTTGCGCCAGGAGCAGCTGGATATTGCTCTTCAGTGCGTTGGCCATAGACTCGTTGTACTTTGCCTTGTAGTGCCATGACTGAGCTTCCATGGCCACCTGCTTTATTCTGTCCTCCAACTCCTTGTTCTTGTGGTTAATGCTCTCTATTTCGATATCCTTCTCGTGTAGTTTCTTGCTCACTCTTTTCTCCAATGCATTCAGCAAGGAGATTGTGTGCCTTTTGTTTATCTCTCTTCCACCCTTCAGGATATTCTCTTCCTGCTCACACAAGGGGAAACAGAGAGAGAGAGGGAGACTCATTTTGAAAGATGCTTAAATAAGCCTCCTTTAGTAGTGATGACTATAATAAAGAGTTGGAATTTTGAAAAATTCTGATATACCTGAAGCTTGATATACTGCCCGAGTTCTTCCATCTGTCGGTCCATCTCGTGTTTAACAGTATTACCCAGAGAAAGACCAAAAGGGAAGGCGTTGGTCAGATTCTCACTGGTTGAAGTAACATAGGAGCTATGCTCTTCTTTCTCATTTGAAAGTCTGAGCCCCGGCGATACTGGTGTGGGATTTAATAGGAGCCCTGTATGGCTAGGTTTGTTGAGGTGAAGGTTGGTATTTGCAGACATGTCAAGCTTCTGCTGCACATACACACTTTCTTCTTCCCTAACTCGTTTGCAAGGGCGACTGTCAGAGGGAGCACATTCATTTCTTACGCAATTCATCACGCCAAGGCCACCAGGGTACTGAGTTGGAACTGCACAAGGATACATATATGATACATTAGGTGAGACGAATTATGCGCAACCAAAAGATGATGGCAGGGGAAAATGAATTCATGTGTTAGACATAGAAAGAAGATGAAATGGAAGTACAAGGTAAAGAGTTTCCATCTTCAACAAGGGCATTGAACTGTTCGAAAACCAGGGAGGTTATTGCCTGACCGCATATAGCACGTGAAGAAGATGTATGAACAAAAGAAAGCTACATGTCGATGGAGCGAGTTATTCAGGGAAAGGGAATAAAAAAGAATGAAGCCCTTCCTTCGCAAATTAACAAGCCCTTTCTAAAAGTGTAGAAACATGAACCAAAGCAGTACCCACGCTGTCATAGCCAATTTACCACCTTCATACGACAAACTAAATGTAATTGAACCCCAAGCTTAAACTCAAACTTGTGTAAGTATGTAACCTATCAACTAGACCCGATGCTTTAGGAGAAGGGCAAGAACTTTCATACATCTTTCACGAGTCACTAAAGCAGAGGAATGTACGTCACTTATCAAAAACTAAGGCAGGCACTTGAACATGTAACAATGCAGTGTCGTCAGACAGGAACAAATACGAACACCAATTCGTTCGGTTTGCATTTAATTCAAAGTTAACACAATACAGTGCAAAATCACATTCTAAAATCCCAAATGATCACTGCCTCTCTGTATGATGCAAGGCCATCAGACTATATAAACATGAATGTACAAGTAAAAGATCACAATGGTCAATGGCAATACATTAATGTAAAAACTAGTAGCAGATGCTTCGATTTTCTAACAACGCCACAACACATCCTCACCATGTCCAATCAACTGAAGCTGAGGCGATGTGGTTTTATTGTACCGGGAGTGGTTCCCCTCCACAACACCATGAAAATTTCCCCCTAACATCTTCCTGCAAATCACACTGTAATGCATCAGATATGATAATCAATCTTGATCAAAATCAATCAGAAACCTAGCAACTAATTTAACAAAACCTACAATGGCACCAAGAACAAATGAGGTAAAAAAAGTCCTAATTCCAAGACCTGATTGAATGATTATTAACAAAAATTGTTGATGTCCAAGATCAACACAACCAATTTCAAACAGAAAATGAAGATCCCAACAACACCAAAAACAAAATCAGCTCATAAATCAAGGAAAAAAGGGGGCAAGATTCACACAAATGATGTGATCAAGAAAAAGAGGGGTCCTGACCAAAAACTCAGCTGAGATTTAGACGACCAATATGTAGCCAATGTAG
This sequence comes from Salvia splendens, assembly GCF_004379255.2. Classification (NCBI taxonomy): domain Eukaryota; kingdom Viridiplantae; phylum Streptophyta; class Magnoliopsida; order Lamiales; family Lamiaceae; genus Salvia; species Salvia splendens. The sequence goes on along the minus strand of NW_024599422.1, from coordinate 31,407 downwards.
GAGTTGGGGGAAGGGAGGAAAGCCAGAAAGAATCTTGTTGATTTGGTTCAAGAAAAAAGGATGGCAATAATAATGAAAGTGTGTGTTGTTGGTGGTGGTGGAAGATATGTAGTTGTTATTGTCGTTCGGGTTAAGGAAAAAAACGATTCCATTCGGTGGTGTTGGTGTGAGAAGAAATGGGGGGAGAGTGAGAAGATGATGACTTCTCGTCATTGTTGAAGAAATCTTATTCTCCATCTATCGGTATTCTCTCTCATCCCTGTTGGTTGGTTTTTCTGTCTGTCTGGCACCTTTCTTTTCGTTTTCCCCAAACCAGTAATATTTGCTTCTCACTTTTCCATTTTTTTACAAACCAAACTTGGCCAATTAATTATCTTTTTCTCCACCTTAAAAATATATACCTACTCTTTTTTTTTGGTCACTTAACTCTTTTCTTACATTATAATCATTAATATTTATAATAATCATTTTTTATTACTAGAGTTGAGTATTCTAGAACGAAAAGTCTCAAACTCATCTTGCAACCGTTTCGCAAATTAAATGTCACACTTAATTGATACTACCACAATTGGGATATTGATTTAAAAACCATAAACTACAAATTGTATATATTAGTCTTAAAAATCATACTATAAATAGTATATATTAGTCTTAAAAATTATAAACTACAAACTGTATGGAAGAAGGTTCAAATATTTATATGTTATTTTGAGATTGCAATATTCGCATTCTTTATTTATTTGACTAAATGCACAACTCAATTTTGTTTGGTTTAACATAGGAAGCATCGGGGAAAATCGGGTTTATGGGGGAGTTTACACTAAATATTACGTAAATGTACCCATTTTGTTATCTATTCCACAAATGGGAAAAACGCCAACCACATTGGCGTTTTTATGAGTAAATACGCCAACGTCATTGGCGTGTTTTAAGGTAAATACGCCAACGATGATGGCGTTTTATACTTGTGCCGTATTTTGGGTGTATGCTCTCGGATTGTAATTACGATTAAACACGCCAACTTGGTTGGCGTGTATAAATAAAAAACGCATTTGTAAATGGCGTGTTTTCTTTGTTGAAACGCCGAACATATTGACGTTTTGTAAAAGACGCCAACCGGAGTGGCGTATTTACTTAATCATGAAAAACGCCATTCTGAGTGGCGTGTTTAATCAGACTGATATACCAGGCGTTCCTCCCCCAAATCGCGAAAACCTCACAACACACAGCCTTCGCGATTTCTCCAGCTGCGCGCCTTCTCTCCGTGATTTCGGCCTACATTCATCAATCGGTGCTATTCTCCCCCAAATTCATCTATTTTATTCGTTAGTATGCTTACCTTTTACATAATTATAGTAATTGGTGGATAGCTAGGGTTTGTAATGGGTTGTGAATTGAGTAGAAATATTATGCATTTTGGATTGGTTGAATGATATTATTGTTGATTATTATGTTGGATTGTGTTGGGTTTAAGTAATTTGTGTATAAATTTGATTATAAGCCTAAACCCTAGGGTTTTTATAGCTAAAAAATTGGGCAAATTGTTTTGATTTATGTGGGTTTTGGTTGATTAGTTTAGATTGTTAAATTTGTTTAGGTTAGGCAAAATTGAAATTGGTAGGTTGGGCGAATTGTTAATTGAAATTGTTAATTTTGTGTAGGTGAATTGGTTTATGATTTTGAATGTGCAATGTTGTGTAACTTGCTTATTTGATGTTGGTGTTCAATTTTCTGATATTGGATTAAATTGTATCTAATTATTGAAATGGTTTATGGTTGGTTATTGTTGAATTTGGTTTATGAAATTGGATTAAATGTTATGGTTGGTTATTGTTGAATTTGAATTATGTAGGTAAATTATGGCATCATCTTCAACCTCTCGTCGTCGGCTTGCATGTGGTCCTGCGGATCCATCTGTATTATATTTTCAGAGACAACACGTCTCTAACAACATATGGGCAGGAGTTCCATCCGAAGATGTACGCTGCCGACGATTTGAAGGAAAAATTTGGGATGTTCCCATCCAGCAACATGTCTTGACAATAGTGGACCAGATGGGGTTTGGGGGGTATGTTAAGGTGTGGTAAACCAAAAGAAATTGACCACCATCTTATCACAGCTCTGATTGAACGTTGGAGGCCAGAGACTCACACGTTTCACTTTCCAGTCGGTGAAGCGATTGTGACACTGGAAGACGTGGAGGTCTTATGGGGCCTGAAAGTTGATGGAGAGGCTCTGACAACTTACATCCCCCCGACGGACGCGGGATATTGGACGGACAGGTGTATGGATTTTCTAGGATTCATACCGGAAGCATCCGAGTTGAAGGAAATGGCTTTTAAGCAGACGAGCTTATCGCGCCAATTGAGGATTGAGCTGTCTAATGACCACGAACACTACATATATGCTCAGCGGGCTCGTATCTATTGTCTGCTATTACTTGGTGGTCTGATGATCCCCAACGCCACCGGAAATAAAATTCCGTTCTTCTACCTACACTTTTTCATGGATATAGAACGGTGTTCTACATATAGCTGGGGTGGGGCGACGCTTGCTTGCTTGTACCACAATTTGTGTGAAGCGGCCGTTGGTCAGAGGACGGATGTAGGGGGAGCCTTAACTCTATTACAACTTTGGGCTTGGGAGAGAATCCCAAATATTAGACCGAGGATGCTAGATCCCGTGCATACAGACTATCTACCATGTGCAAGCGCGTAAGTTGTTCATTAATTGCGTTTTTAAACTTAATGTTCATCAATTTTCGTGTTCTTCGCTCATAATTTAAATTTTTTTAGATGGAATGGCCCGGCGTCATATGTAAAAGCACCCGGACATTGTGTTGAAAATTTCCGAGATCAGTTCTCCATGATGCATCCTAATCAGGTACTTCATATATTTATAAAATGTTTTTGGTTTTTTGTTTTTTGTTTTTATGGAAATTATTTTGAAAAATTGTATCACATGTAGTTTATTTGGAGGCCTTATCTCCACCGGGAGTTGCCGGAAAGTTGTGATGCCGGTCGTCCTATATGGATGTCGATCACAACGCTTATTTGTTGGAATCTGGCTGAGCCACACCTGCCACACCGAGTGTTGCGCCAATTCGGGATTGTCCAACCGTATATCCCGGATCTCCCCCGGTTCCACGGTTCTGATTTTTTGAAACAGGATCGCCGTGGAAAAGCTGGTCGGAATTGGGTTCAATGGCACGCCAATTATATACAGGAGTGGGACAACAGACACTTTACGATATGGACTGATCTGGAGGACAGTACTGAGCCTGTTGCAACGGAAGAATATATGAATTGGTTTCGCCAGATCACTGTGGTGTATTTAACCAAACCCGGCGTGCATGCTGAAGAGGGATTCCACGAAACCGCATCTTCTCATAACTTTACGGTACATTATTTATACTTAACTAAACCCTGATTACTTATTCAAATTCATATTATGATATGTACTTAACTTTGAAAAATTGTAGGTGGAGACGCTTCACAAAATACGTCACTATCTAAGTGGCCGAGCTGCGACAGGACATTTCTGTCCGGATATGGAAACCATTTCGAGGATGGTTGAAGAAGGACTGCAGATATCCGGGGAGCCTCAGCTGATGGACTACCCTCCTTCGCAGCGCTCTGCAATGGACGTGGACGTACCCATAAGGCAAAAGGCAAACGACGAACCAAGCAGAAAACCGTCCGCGGAGAGTCGTCATCTCAGTTCGTACACGACTCCGATGACGATTTTGAGGACCCACCTCCACCGAGCTCTGCACTTCGAGGCCGTCATTCTATTAGCCATACCGGTGGTACCGGAGAAGATATTGGCCTCAGTGATGTCCCCGCTTCTCCACCGCGGTCGTCTGTGCAGGAGGATCTTGAGAACGCTGTTGTTCAAGATACTCCTCCCTCAAGGATCCCTAGATCTACATCTACTATTGGGAAGGGGATACGGCGTCTGTTTATGCGGAAACGTCGTGACGATTGAACTAATTTGAACTCTTGATATTACTGTAATTTGATATTGATGTTTTTTCATTTGATTTGAACTCATTGATTTTAAGTCTTTATGATTAAGTATTTGGATGTCTGAATTATTATTTCCTAGTAGAAATGAAAATGAAAACAGGCAAATAAAGAGATATTGGCGTTTTTGTGAATGTAAGTCTTTGTGAAAAACGCCAATGCTATTGGCGTTTTTAAGTTAGTTTATATTTTGCCCGTTTTTTCTACGACGAATGCGGACATTCTGAACAAACACGCCATTCCCGTTGGCGTTTTTAATAAGACGCCATTGCCGTTGGCGTGTTATTTAAAAACGCCAACGCCATTGGCGTTTTTAAGTTAGTTTTTTCGTTGCTCGTTTTTTCTACGCCGAAAGCGGACATTCTGAACAAACACGCCATTCCCGTTGGCGTTTTTAATAAGACGCCATTGCCGTTGGCGTGTTATTTAAAAACGCCAACGCCATTGGCGTTTTTAAGTTAGTTTTTTCGTTGCTCGTTTTTTCTACGCCGAAAGCGGACATTCTGAACAAACACGCCATTCCCGTTGGCGTTTTAATAAGACGCCATTCACGTTGGCGTTTTAAAGTGAAAAGACGCCAATTAAGTAGGCGTCTCTTCAAACACGCCACTCACATCGGCGTGTCCTATAAAAAAACGCTCCCTCAGCTAAGAGTTTTTAATCATTTCATCATTATTCAATATATAAGTACATACAAATATTACCCTATACATTAGTCCAAATCTTGCTAAATACAGAAATCCAATATTACACAATGCATACGTTCAATTGTCTCGCCTTTTCCGCGTAAAAAAGCTACGGATCCCCTTCCCGATTCTGGCGGTTGAGAGTCTAGACGGAGGAGTCTCTCGCACAACGACATTCTCTAAATCAACCCCAAAATATTCGTCTCGCACAGAAGACCGAGGTGGAGAATGTGGGACATCACTGAGACCGATGTGTTCGCCTGTACCACCAGTGTGGCTGACAGAGTGACGACCTCGAACTGCAGATCTTGGTGGAGGTGGAGGCATAAAATCGTGATCGACATCATCAGTGTGACTGACAGAATGACGACCTCGAACTGCATATCTTGGTGGAGGTGGAGGCAAAGAATCGTCAGCGGCATCATCTATCAACTGAGTATCCATCCTTGGTGGAGGTGGATGCAAAAAATCGTCAGCGGCATCATCTACCAACTGAGTATCCATCCTTGAATGAGCATTCGGGCAGTTGCGCCTGTCGTGACCTGGTTGACGGCAATGTTTACATCGGCGTCGGGCTCGTGGCTGGTCAGCTTCACGGACATCCATCTGATTAGGAATCCTAGTAGTACGGTATCGACCGCGACTTTTAGGCATTAACTGAGCTCGTGAACATTGCAAAGTCCATTCAGGCACGGCCCAATAATCTTGGTGTCTGGGTGGATTGAACACCGTAGAATATTGGTGTACCCAAACACTTGTGCGGTATACGGGATCAACAAGCGACAGCATGTTGTCGTTTCTAAAACGCGCAACTGCCGCTGCATGTGAACATGGAAGTCTCCACATCTGCCACTTTTGACATTTGCAGTGCGAGTCCAAGTACTTTACCTTCCACTTATTAGCGCCCTTTCCACCAATTCGACGCTTTGTTCGAACCACATAATGCCCTGCAATTGTGTTGGGTGCTCTCACATTATGCAATTGACCTTTTGCATCATTTTTGCACACCTTTTCATGCGCCCACGGGGGTAAGTGGTGTGGCACACTGTGTTGATGCAATTGACCGGTCATTGAACCATTCTATTGTCCTCCAGAATATCATATCAATGCAAGCTTTAATTGGGAGTTGTCTTGCGCCTCTCAACACATTGTTGTAAGATTCCACCATATTAGTGGAAACCTCACCCCATCTTTTGTGTTTGTCATACGCCAGATTCCATTTTTCTAACTCCACGGCATCAAGGTACTGCAAAGCCTCGTTGTTGACGTTTCGAAGTAAACGACGTCTGATCTTAAACTTGCGCTTCTTGGTAGCAATACCAATTTTCCAAACAAGTCTTTTGACCATGATACCTTTGTGATTCTGCAAACATTCTTTCTAACATGTACCAAGCAAAATCTGTGATGACCCACATTGGGTTCTTCTTTCCATATGGGAGAATTCATTGCATCTATGATTCCCACATGCCTATCAGATATGACACATATTTCATGCTTTGCTACATGAAGTCTAATGCGTTCCATAAACCAATTCCAACTTTCTTTGGTTCCTCATCAACAATGGCATATGCAACAGGCAAACATTTCTTATTAGCATCAAATCCAACGGCAATAAGAATTTTACCTCGGCATCGTCCACGTAGATGAGTTCCATCAACCGTTAAAACTGGTTTGCATAGTTGAAAAGCCTCCACAGCTGGTCCAAAAGCCCAGAATACGTACTTGAATACCTTGTTCATACCATTGCTTAATATGTCATCGTGCATCCATTCCACAATTGTGCCATGATTTTGTCTTTGCACTTCATTCAAATAAGCTGGTAAAACTTTGAACGACCACTCCCATCCACCGTATACAAGCTCAATCGCTGTCCTCCGAGCATACCATGCTTTCTTGTAACTAACTTTGACATGAAATCTATTTTCAATATCCGCCACAATTGCTTTTACCTTGTAGCAAGGATCGTTTTCTATCTGATGGCGAACACTCAACGCTATCATACCCGACGAAAGATTAGCGTGGCCATTATAGTTACGATCCCCCATGCAAGTATGAGCAGTGCTGAACACTCTAATTTGCCAGTGTTCATCATGCTTCCTCAGTGTTGCTCGGCACTCCCACAAACATGGCGGTAAGGACTTATCTTTCGGATTTCCCTGTGGCCACTTACAAACTGCATGCCATCTCTTTCCTTTACTTTCAACAACTGTATATTGTCGGATTTTTTCCAAATGCCAATGAGTCACAGCTGCCTTCAATTCCAACTTCGTTCTAAATTTAGTATGCAAACCGACATTGGTAGGATCCTTTTCACTCCAATAATGCACACTGGATCATCACGCTCAAAGTTTTTGGGATCAAAACTATCATATGGACCTGGTAAGGTGCGAAAGTAGTTGATTCCAGGCTGTGGGAACTGTGGAACTACTCTTCCTCCAACTGCCCTTCCACCAACTGATGTTTCTCCAACTGCTGTTTCTCCAAGTGGAATGGATGGTCTTGAAGCAACAAATTGTTCATCATCCGACGGATCACCATCTGAGTCTGTACTAACCGTGTCGGAATCTTCAGAATTATAAGGTGATTGTGGATCAAGAAAGTCGGCTTTATCAGGACCTATTATGTCCTCCACCACATCACAATTGTCACGATCCCCTAAATGCACGCCTCCAGCTTCAAAATCTTGTGTTGCAGCTAAATATGGTTCTTCGGCTCTCGTAGACGTACCAACATCAAAATCTTGTGTTGCAGCAAAATATGGTTCTTGGGCTCTCGTTGACGTACCCAGCATCATAACTTATGACATGATGACTATGATGTTGAGTAATTGCCGAATACTCAACATATAATTCAATTACACCTCCAATAACCATACTCTCACTAAACATTAGTTGCATGCATACTTCTTCTAGTTGAACACCTATAAACGTGACTCCGGATCCAAAGCATATAGTACGTTTCCATATTATTTGAATATTGTTTTCATATATGCTTATCCCCATCCTTTCACAAATTTTTTCCACAAGGTCATCGTACGAAATTGTTTCATCCAACATAATGAATCCTTTAGCAAAAGGAGGATCATACGAAATAACTGCTCCGGGAATTATCTTTCCACCCCAATATAAATTGACACACCACGTCATACTATCTGCAATAATGTAAAACACAAATAAATATGTATTATTTTTACATTCATCATTATGTAGAGTCAGCCAAAAAATTGACAAAATAATTCTATTAAATACACTACAATATGTATTATCATAACAATCCATAAAATATACTATAACATATAATAGCATAACAATTGGTCAAAATATTTCCATTAAAATATATACTATCATAATAATCCATCAAAATATTAGTGTACCCATAATAATTGGTCAAACTATTATATTAATTACACTACAATATATATTATCACAACAATCAATCAAATATTGGAAGACTAATGTTTAGAAGAATGAGTCTAAAATTTGATATACTAACCGATTAGAAGGACTAATGGTTGAAAGAATTAGCCAAATTCAAAATATCCACGCTTAAATCCACCACCGGGTCGACCCGAGCGAAAGGTTTTTATGCGTTTGGGAAGGGTTTTCGCGTTTTGGGGAGGGAAAGTGTTTAGGGTCGCGATGTTGGGGGAGATCTGATAAGGATATGGTTCAACAGAAACACGCCGCTCAAATTGGCGTTTTTAAGCATAACACGCCAACCTCAGTGGCGTTTTTATTAATTAAACACGCCAACTACATTGGCGTTTTACCTGGTATACACGCCAACTTCATTGGCGTTTTTTCACGTCGCTGTATTTGGCGAAAATACACCTCCAATACGACGCGAAGATAAACGCCAATGAGGTTGGCGTTTTTACTAATAGAAACGCCAATGTGGTTGGCGTTTTTCCCATTTTTGGAATAGATAACAAAATGGGTACATTTACGTAATCTTTAGTGTAAAGTGCCCCATAAACCCGATTTTCCCGGAAGCATCGTGGGTGCACAAAAGAAAAGATTGTGTGTGGATTTTATCATTTTATTAGGTGTGGGTTTATTTATTTATACCATAATGAAAGGGTCAAATTAAATGATATTAGGTTTGAGTTTTACCTATTTGTAAGTAATCTACTCACATAAGTCCATTAACAAATTACTAGTAATACTAAACATTTTTTTGAGAGATACCAAACCAGTGATTGCTTAGGTTCGTCGATTGCTATTTAATAGTCCTAATTAATACTAGTATAATATTATTGAAATGGATGGAAAGAAAATAAGCATGATGACAAGAGGATTTAGAGCATCCGCAACGGCGGTCGTTCCGACGGACGTCCGACCGGCGTGCCGGAAGTCTGTGCAGGACGTCCGCCATTAGGCAGCAGGGAGGCGGACGCGGACGTGCGTTGCGGACACCGGAGTTCCGCGGCATTCCGGGGACGTCCGTCGTGACGTCCGCCATTGCGGTGCCACGACGGACGTCCCGACGGAACGTCACGATTTTTATTTTTTAAAAAAAAACTCTATATATACGGCTCGTTGAACATTATTTCATTTGCATCACTTGTTTTAACGAGTTTCTCTATCTCTACTTTCATTTCTTTTGAAGATAAATGGAACACCACGATAATGATTCCTCTGCCACGAGCTAGTCACAAACACCGACTTTTCCTGTTAGAGTTGGGGGAAATGCCGGCGAAAGTGCACCGATGACCGAGATGATGCCCGGAATAGCGCCGATGATGTCCCAACCCCAAATGGCGGGGATGATGCCCGGGTACTACAATATGTACCCCCTTGGTGTGAGATGATGCCCCGAATGCCCGGGAGGAGTGTCGCGATGACGGGGATGGTGCCCCAAATGCCCGGGATGATGATGCCTGGGATGATGCAGGGCATGCCTGCCGCTGCGGGGGGAGCAGACAGGGGGTCCCCCAATCACCTGGGACAATGTCTATCGCCCCTATATGGATTTATTGTCTAGTGATTCCCCCCAGAGTACTCCTCTGGAGACTCATTTCACCGGCATTGAGACTTTCTCGTTTGAGGAGTTGAGGCTATCTCCGGTCAGGGAGTCTCCCACTGAGATGCCACCGGCGGCAGGGAGGACGCGGAGGCAAGGACAAGGGCACTACTTCGTCCTCGCGTGCGGGGAACGAGGTGGGGCGGGGGCCGAGGGGGAGGAGGAGGAAGCTGGCAGGAGAAAGATGACCATCTGGAGCATAGGGGAGTGCGTCTCGCTGGCGAAGGCCTGGATCAGTGTAGTTGAGGATCCCTACGTCGGGGCTAACCAACATATCGACAGAATGTGGTGGCGCATTAGCCAAAACTACCTCCAATTCAAACCGCCAGGTGTAAAGCCTCACGATGGAGAGCAATGCCGGAAACAGTGGGACCGACTGAGGAGGCAGCTCAGCCGATTTGCCGGCATCTATCAAAACAACCTTCGCACGGCAACCAGCGACATGTCCGCCGATGATGTGAAGCTTCTGTCTCACCAGCAGTTCCCGACAGTGAATTGGGTTTCGGGGAATTCAAATATTGGGAGGTCTATCTTGTGGTGCATACTTCTGCCAAGTTTAGTTCGGGTGTTGAAGCTGGCTGGCCGAAGCGGACGAAGATCAACGCCTCCGGGGAGTACAACAGCAGTGCCGGTTCCCACAAACTCCCTGACGCCGAGGCAGAGTTCCCGACCCCTCAATCGTCTTCCCGCCGCCGTCGCCCGGTTGGGCAAAAGACCGTGATGCGGATGGCTAGGGGAAGAGCTAGCGGGTCCCCCGAGGTCCAATCGGCAGCTCCTTCCCAGATCGATCTCGAGCTCCCATCACTCACCCGCATACAATAGCATGAGACCCTGATACACACTATGGAAAAGTGGTATGCAGCGACTGACCCCTTATACAAGTTGATGCTTAAGGATGTCATCGATAGTATGCGCCACGATTTGGGGATGCCATCCCTGCCCGTGAGTGACGACGGGACTGGCGGCGGTGGCGACGAGGAGTGAGACGGGGGCTGCATTTGTCGAAGCTTGAGGTTGTTTTTTTTAACTATGTATTTTTTTATAATAATTATGTATGTTTTTTGTTTTAAATAAAGTGGTTGCATTTTCTCCGTATTCGTGTCAAAATTTTAATTCCGTAAATTGTTTAATTTGGTGAATTTGTAAATTTTTATTATGGTGGATGTACGTCGGGATGTTCTTATGACGTGGCAGGAGGTGTTTTTGAGAAGTCCATCGGGATGTCCGTCGGGACATCCGTCCCACTGTGGATGCTCTTATGGGGTTTTCTTCATTATTGCGTTGTGATATCTTCGGTGGTGGTGGTCGGCTTCAAGGCACTCAATTCCAACTGACCTACAATAAGTGCAATTCACGTGACACGTCTCAAATATTTTAAATATATAGTACTACGGCTTATATCTTGATTAAATAGATTGTCATAATTAACTTTTATGTTGAATAATAACGTTAATCAAGATTAACGTTATTTGGCGTTGCAAGAGTCGATTTCTTTGCCTGAACTTTTATATTATGAAAAAAAAGAGTGGCATCATCGCATATTGTTTCCCATGTAAGGAGGTAATAATTTTTTTTATTTTATAGTAGTATTAAATAATTACGTTGTACCTATGTTCTTTTTAATTTTGTTGGTGAGCAAGTTATGAGTCATAGATCACAGTTCATAACATATCAACTTTGGGGGTCCCCTACCAAAACAAAGAAAATGGAAAGAGAATTAAATGTAATTCAAAGTAAATGTTCAATTATTTATCAGTGTATTTATGTAGAACTTTTTTAGGTAATTGTATGCCAACTTTAAGAAATTTGACGAATAAGCCAGTCATGCCAATGCCAGACTTTGATTAATCTTATAATTCATTTTTAAATCGACCACCACTTTCAAGGATAGTTGATCCATAGTATAGAAATATATAGATTTCTATTCTACTCCATGATAGAACATGATCCACACGTTTATATATTTTGAGGTATTCTAAAATTCATTAATATCCTATTTTTCTGAAACCAAAAATTTTAGTGATGAGAAGTAATGAAATGTGTGAAGCAATCCGAACTCGAAAAAATAAATTAAAGACAGACATTTTGACATGTTACATAATACATGATGAAACTCATTAATATTTCGCCAGCATAGCACATCGAGATTGAGTAGGTTAGGTGTGTTTTCATGTATAATAATACTTCATGATGTGCTAGAATTATCATTTTAATTTTATCATTCCGATTCAATTCACTACAACCTTTGCAACCAACCTCTTAATACATACACATATTCATTGAATCAAGATCTAAATAGCTAGGATTTAAACAAACACGTTGTATTATAAGTATAGGAAATAAGGAAAGATGCAAAATAAGGTAAACATAGTCCTTTTTACTTTTAGGTTCTGTTTGGTTGGAAACTACTAGATTTTAGGCAAGGAATATTGCTACATCATATCAAGATGTTAATGGAGGCACACCCATCAAACAAAATTCAAGAAAAGTGAAAAAGTTGGTTGAGAGATTAACAATATGTTGGCAATTCTCTATTTTTGAAGAAAAGTTATAAAATTTCAGTATTTAAGAAGTGGCGATTCTATGTTTCATTCAATAGAAACGTCTTACAAAATACTAGTAGTATCGTTTAGTGGGAGTTGACATGATTGATTTTTACGAATATTATTTTATTGAATAAATACTATTTAATTTCGGAATAATATCACGAATAATTAATTTTAGGGCCGACCTTAATAAAGTTAATATTATGAAATCAATCTCAGACAACCAGAATTTAATTTATAGCAACTTGTGAACACTCATATTTCTATTGGCAAAGCCCAAAATATTTAAAAACTAAGCAAAGGCCCAAAAACTTAAAATCTAAGGAAAGGCCCAAAATCCACAGTCCATTATACAAAATCCATCACAACCCAACACGCGTTCCATCATTATTGCACTTGGCAATAATTGCAATTTGCGGCTGATTCGTACCGTGGCTTGCTGTACATCCGGTCAGAGTTCAGGTTCAGGCTCGGCTCAGGACTCCAATCAGAGCTCGATTTTCTCTCGAACCGAAACGTACGCCTTGCTGAAGCAGCAGTTGGAAGTAGCTGCCAAATCTGAGGTAGACTCACTGTTTCATATTCGCGCATTTCTCTGTTTATTTCTGTTATTTTCAATCAAATGCTTAAGTAGCACACTCGTGGTAAATTTATTGAACGCGTGAGTGTCTTCACTCTATGTTTAATCTGTAAACTTGATTTATCATCATGTTTTATTGTGCCTGAAAATTTTCTGCATCTCCCATTGCCTGTGTCTATTAATTGTGAATATTGGCTATGTCTATTCATCATTCCATTGTGAATATGTTTGAGCCATGGATGGATGCTAATAGATTTATGTAAACCATTTTCTCTAGAACAAGGCATATATTATTAATATGGTATGCTGATGGGGATATAAGCGATTAATGTGGACAACATGAAGTGACCAATATGTACACAAAGTAGGCAATACTGCCTGCTTGTTGATCTATTCGTAAGCTTTTGCTCTGTTCACACAGTTGGATCAATGTGTTAGAAGTGATAGCAAAGGTGATCCGGCCACAGTGTGCAATGCCGAGTTGATGAGCCTTGCTGATCAATGTGTGAGAGCAGAGTGTCCTACACGAAAGAAACAAATCACTAACTCCACAAGCCAAAGTCATAAATGAGACAAGAGTCAATGCAACATGTGGCGCACGAGAGAAGCCAATCACCGGGCTCACACGAGCTGCAGCTGCGAATGAGCCAAGAGTGACAGCTAAGGTGCAGGACCACCCTTGTACTTGGAGAGATGTGTTAATCAAAGGATGGAAGAAGAAAGATGATTTGCAGAGTTTGTTTTGATTAAGAATGTAAAGCATGTTTTAGTTTAGTACGAAGTAGATTAGTGCAAGATTCTAGATCATTCGAACGTTGAGTATATGTAAGGAATCTTGTTACTTTGTTCAATCAATAAAAAGATTATGAACTCTCTCTAAACACATTACTAGCATATTCAAGTTTGTATTTCTTCTTCATGGCTTCCGCAACATCTTTTCATGGTATCAGAGCGGGATCCTTTTGATCCCGTCTCTCCTACCCTTGTAGCCTAGTTTCTTGTTCTATTTAAAAAAAAATGGCAGAAGCTAATGAAACCATACCAGTGGCAACACTGCCACCGATTTTCTCTCAATTGCCTCCAATCTCAGTCAAGTTTTTTTTTTCTCAAACACCATCATGGTGGGGGGTTAAACCAATCTCAGTGTATGGCTACGGCCTTGAAGGATTTGTCACAGGTGAGGCTGATCCTCCTCCACAGCTGATTCCTGATCAAGATGGAGAGTCAATGGTGTCAAATCCAGCCTACATAGGTGGCAAAGGCAAGACAGGAGAGTAGTTGGATGGCTCTTATCCTCGTTGTCAGAAAATGCTGTGATAGGGCTCAGATCTGCCAGAGATATATGGAGTGCACTGGAGACCTACTTTGCAAGCCGCTCCACAACCAAGGTGATGCAATATCGCCAGCAGATGCTGAATTTGAAGAAAGAAGGAATGTCTATGACTGATTATTTGGGTAAGATGAGAACCTATTTTGATTTGCTTGGATCTGTTGGTTGTAGAATTTCAGAAGCTGAGCAAGTGCTGCACATTCTGGGAGGACTTGGCCAAGACTATGACCCTGCAGTATGTGCAGTGATCTCAAGATCAGATTCATGGAGCATTGGAGATGTCAGTGCATTCTTGTTGAGTTTTGAGTCCAGAATGGAATCAACCTGAACTAATTCCAGATGGATCTCAGCCAACACTGAATTTGGTCCAGCAACAATCTGGACTGAAAAGAGACCAACAGAACTTCAACAATAACAAGTTTGAACTAGGAAATGGAAGAGGTTTTGGAGGAAGAAGTCAAAGAGGCGACAAAGGTGGAAGAGGCTTTGGCAGAGGAAGCAACAAAATCATTTGCCAACTGTGTGAGAAACCTGGCCACTCTGCATCAAAGTGTTGGCACAGGTTCGAGCAGAACTATACACCACCTCAAGCTCAGTTCAGAGGAAGTGCCCCTCAACATCAACTGCAGGGATTCTTCAACCCTTCATCTCATCTAGTCCAATATGTGCCAAGATCTCCATTAGGCTCTTTCTCCATTGGAACTCCATCAGAGTTCAATTATGGTTCAAATGCATCTTCAAGCTGGTATCCGGATTCAGGAGCTACACACCATGTGTCTAATGATCTCGGCAACCTCAACATAAGTTCTGAGTACACACGAGGTAAGAATCTCTTGCTTGGTAATGGGGCTGCTGTTAATATTGCAATTATTGGTGAAAGTGTTTTTAAATCTCACTCAGCTAATTTTTCCAGAAACTTCTTCTTAAAAATATTTTGCATGTACCTAACATCACTAAAAATCTTTTGAGTGTCTCCAAGTTTGCTCAAGACAATTCTGTCTTTTTTAATTTCATCCCAACTTCTGTTTTGTTAAGGACCTGAGCACTAGGGAAATTGTGCTCAAAGGAACTCTTGAGAGAGGCTTATACCACTTCCTAGTAGATCATACCCCAATCAAACGTGGCATTGTCCCCGCCTCTTCTTACAGTCCAGAGAGTCCAGCTGTTCATTCCCTGAGCTTGGCCAACTCACAATCCAGCAGCAGTTCCAATCAAGCTTCTAGTCTAGATTTGTCTTTATGGCATAGTAGACTAAGACATCCTACTCTAAATGTAGTTAAACCCGCTCTTTAATATTCCCTATAATGCAATGAAAGATTCTTCACTTTGTTATCCTTGTTGTGTGTCTAAAGTTCATAAACTGCCATGTCCTCAAGTCTTTCTGTCAACATAATTCACCTCTTGAGCTTATTCATAGTGATCTTTGGGGCCCTCTCCAGTTAAGTCTAGAAATGGTTATTCATATTATATCTCATTTATTGATCATTTTCTAGATTTACTTGGTTTTATCTTCTCAAAAATAAAAATGATCTTGCTACTGTTTTCAAGCAATTCAAAGCAATGAGTGAGAATCTTTTGGGTTCAAAAATCAAAATTCTTCAATCTGACTAGGGAGGTGAGTTTCAGGGTTTAGTTCCCTTTCTGAAAGAGAGTGGGATTGTTCATCGAGTCTCCTATCCATATACCCCACAGCAAAATGGTTTGGCTGAAAGGAAACACAGACACATTGTAGAAACTGGTTTGACCTTGTTAGCTCAGTCTTTTCTTCCACAAAAATACTGGGATGATGCCTTTGTAACTGTTGTTCATTTAATTAATCTCATGCCATCCAAGATTATCAACAACATTTCCCCATATGAAGCTCTTTTCCTCAACAAACCTGACTATTCAGTCCTAAAAGTTTTTGGTTGTCTGTGTTTTCCTCATACTAGGCCCTATAACAAACGTAAACTCCAGTTTAGGTCTGTTAGAGGAACCTTCCTAGGATATAGCCTCTCTCACAAAGGATACAAAGTGCTCCTTCCTCATGGAAAAGTGATTATTACTAGAGATATCATTTTTGATGAATATGTTTTCCCTTTTCAAATTTCTTCTCCTACTTCAGCTACTGCTACTCCAGCAGCCTCACCATGTAATCACTCTTCCTTGCTTCCCATCCTTACACTTATTGTTTTAGACCAAGCAGAGGATGTTTCATCATATCACACTCACTTCCTGTCTCAGATTCTGATAATAGTCCCTCATCACTAGGACAGACTGATACTGATGTACAGCCTCATGACTCACCAATATCATCTCAGCCTCATCAAGTTCCATCATCAACTCAAACAACTCATTCAATGACAACCAGATCAAAATCTGGAATTTTCAAGCCTAGAGTCTTCACTCTTTCTGTGTCCCCTTCTCTTCTACCTAGGTCAGCTCTAGAAGCCCTTCTAATTCCTAACTGAAAATTTGCTATGCTGAGTGAATTTACTGCACTTCTTAACAATAAAACATGGATATTAACAACACTCCCTCCAGGCAAGAATCTTATAGGCTGTACTTCGATTTTCAAGCTTAAACTACATTTATCTGGTGCTATTGCTAGATATAAAGCCAGATTGGTTGCCCAGGGTTTTTCTCAATAGCCTGGCTTTGATTTAATGAGACCTTCAGCCCTGTTGTGAAGCCTACTACTATTCGAATTATACTCAGTCTAGCAGTCTCTCTTGAGTGGGCAGTGACTCATCTTGATGTGAACAATGCCTTTTTGAATGGTTAACTAAAAGAAGACATTTACATGAAGCAGCCACTTGGTTTTGAAGAAGGTGGACCTCATTTGGTATGTAAACTCAACAAGACAATCTATGGGCTGAAGCAAGCTTCTAGAGCATGGTTCTTCACAGTTCATTCTGTTCTGCTCAGACTTGGCTTCTCTCAATGAAAGTCAGATACTTCCATGTTCATTAGACAGAGAGGTGAGGAGATTATCTATCTACTTATCTATGTAGATGACATGCTTATTACAGGGACCTCTCAAGCTTCAATACACAAGGTGGTCTCTCAGCTAAACTCCTCATTTTCTTTAAAAGATCTTGGGGAGGTGAGCTTGTTCCTAGGAGTTGAAGTAGTCAAGACTATGGATGGAGGTCTCCATCTCTGTCAATCCAATTATATCAAAGATCTTCTAAAGAAAGCTAACATGACAGGAGCTAAAGGTTGTCCAACTCCCATGATTTCTAGCTCAGAACTGAGCAAGCATTCCGGAGAGCCAGTCTCTAATCCAAAGCTTTACAGAAGCATTACAGGTGCCTTGCAGTATGCATCCATTACTAGATCAGATATCAACTTTGCTGTGACAAGACAAGTCAATATATGGCAGAACCGTTGGACACACATTGGAAGGCTGTAAAAAGAATTTTAAGATATCTTTCAGGAACATTAGATTATGGAATTCAGATTAGGAAGTCCACTGGTGAGATTTCAGCCTTTTCGCACTCAGATTGGGCAGCTGATTTGGATGATAGAAGATCTACAACAGGAGTGTGTGCTTATCATGGAAGAAATCTTGTGTCATGGTGTGTTAAAAAGCAAACTGTGGTTGCTAGATCCAGCAAGGCTGAGTACAGAAGTCTAGCTCAATCAGCTGCAGAGGTAACTTGGTTGTCTTCAATGCTTGGTGAGTTGAAGACTAAGAGGAAAGGCAGCCCAGTGATTAGTGATTTGGGTGGATAACATGAGTGCCATTGCTCTGGCATCAAACCCTGTGTTGCATGCAAGAACTAAGCACATTGAGTTGGATATGCACTTTGTTCATGAAAAAGTTCTGGGCAGGGAACTTGAGTTGAGACATGTGCCAACTGTGGATCAAATAGCAGATATGTTCACTAAGCCCTTGAGCCATCAGCCCTTCGTGAAGCTAAGAGAGAGATTGGGTGTGATATCCTTAGCCTCACTCGGTTTGAGGGGGTATGTTAGAAGTGAATAGCAAAGGTGATCCGGCCACAGTGTGCAATGCCGAGTTGATGAGCCTTGCTGATCAATGTGTAAGAGCAGAGTGTCCTACACGAAAGAAACAAGTCACTAACTCCACACGAGCCAAAGTCATAAATGAGACAAGAGTCAATGCAGCATGTGGCGCACGAGAGAAGCCAATCACCGGGCTCACACGAGCTGCAGCTGTAAATGAGCCAAGAGTGACAGCTAAGGTGCAGGACCACCCTTGTACTTGGAGAGACGTGTTGATCAAAGGATTGAAGAAGAAAGATGATTTACATAGTTTGTTTTGATTAAGAATGTAAAGCATGTTTTAGTTAAGTACGAAGTAGATTAGTGCAAGATTCTAGATCATTCGAACGTTGAGTATATGTAAGGAATCTTGTTACTTTGTTCAATCAATGAAAAAGATTATGAACTCTCTCTAAACACATACTAGCATATTCAAGTTTGTATTTCTTCTACAAGGCTTCCGCAGCATCTTTTCACAATGGAATACTGTAGTCATGCCTAGATTAATGGTGGAGTATGACAATTCCTTAAGTTAGTGACTAAAGATGAGCACAATTATTTCACCAATCTGTGCATGTGTTGATAGTGTCTTTGAGTCTAGTTGGATCGTGTAGTCCTTTAAATACCCATTCCTATGTATTGTAACTCCAAGTTATTACCCAAAGTAAACCTCCTTTAATAGTTTTATTAAGTTTGAATTGGATAGTTTCCCAAGTAATGAATGCTCTGATGTAATTTCTTATAGGGGCTGGTCTTGTACTGTTAGTGTTTTATCTTTTCTTTTTAATATTGGTTTAGGATTACAAAGAAGCTGCTAGAATTCGTGATTCCTTGAAATTATTTGAGGATGAAGAGCCAGTTTTGCGTCTCCGAAGATTGTTAAAAGAGGCCATTGCAGAGGACAGATTCGAGGGTACACACCCTTTCTTGCAGCTACAACATTTTCGTTCTCTGTGTTACAATTAGATACACATTTTCGTGATGAGCTTAAGGAAATTGCACCTCATTTTCTCTTGAAGTGCTCAAGTGATGCAACAACCTTGGTATGCAGTATCATTCATTTATTTTATTTGTCAGTTTGTATCTGGAGTGATATATTCTAGCTTTCATGCTGTCATGTAATTTCTTTGATCTGCAACCTAAGCTGAATTCTTTTCTCAATTGGGGATCTATCACTGTAGTCACTAGTGCTTTTCTAACTACTCATCAGATCTAATATACTCTGTCATATGAGCTTGCAGAATTCCATGCACGAGTTCTGAAACTAATTGCTTTGCTTCTCTTGAAGCTGCACTTTTTTGCATCATTAAATAATTTAATTACATATAGTCACTGTTTTTAAGCTAGTGTATAGCTCGATCTATTTGGCCCACTAATATTCAATTGATAAGGCCCCGTGATGCGCCATGTGCATTAAAAAAAATCACATAAGGGATTAGATTCCTAGGGACTATAACATATAACTTGATTCATTTGATAAACCTGATCATCTTATGGGGATTTTGGTCATAGAATTTTACTTTTTCTTTTGTTGAATGGATAAATTTTTGGAGCTAGATGTATATTGGTGATCGTATTGTGTTCCTGCTTTCTGATTCTGGGTCACTCAGTGTTGTGCTATCCCAGGCATGGGTACTCATAGCATGTATACAGCTACTTAATCACATTCTTTTCCAGGGTATCAGAGTTCAAGTTAGGAGTGTTTACATTGAAGGTCGAAGCCAGCCTTCCAAAGATCTTTATTTTTTGGCTTATAGGATTAGAATAACAAACAATTTAGATCACGCTGTACAACTTCTTAGAAGGCATTGGATTATAACTGATGCCAACGGAAAAACTGAGTGTCCAGTAAGTTTTGATAACTTTCATGTCTTGAACCCTCACTTTGTTGATGATTATTTATTTACTGCGTGTAACTGAGCGCTCTGCTATTGCACTGTAGTGGTCGGGGTGATAGGTTAACAACCTGTTATACTTCCCAACACTAGTTTCGAGTATTCATCTGCTTGTCCATTGAGTACACCCAGTGGAAGAATACTATTTTTATGGTTTGAAAATAAATGTATGACATTAAACTTGCTAAATCCGATGGGTCTTTAATATGTCTCTGATGATTATAGGAGGGTGACTATGGGATGAAGCATATCGATAAACTAAATGCTCGAACATTCAACGTGGTAATTGCCCCCTTTTCTCTTTCAATATTTGGAGACGGGTGTTGATAATATTTGAGAGACTACCTAAGTCACACGAGACCAGTATTTATTACTGAATTTTGATATTGTTTGATTTGTATGTTGTAGCTATCAGTGGAAATCAAACGTAGTGTATAGAGGCATGCCTATTTTATGTTTGTAAAATAAATCATGAGCCTCTATCTCTACATAGAAAAGTGTTACTAAATTCAGAAAACGTAGCTTCCTATTGGCTAGCATTCGTGAATTCTCATCTAAACTGATGTAACCTAAGTGGCACTCGGTCTTGATATATATATATCTACTTCAACTCGGCATTGTGCTGCTCTGCATTGTATTTAACGTATTTGTTTGGCCTGTGACTTTCGACTCACATGTTTGGTGTTGGTGGACACTGATCATGATCCATGACTATCAGGTGGTTGGTTTTACACGAGTTTTTGAGCTTTAGTTTGTTATCTCATATATTCTCGAAGCTCAGTTCGTTGAACCAACATTTTCCCATCTCCACAAAAAAAATCAATACAACCTTGTAAACTGCAATGAAAATAAAAATACTGAGAAACCGAGGCTTGCCAGCAGGAAGCTTCCCGTCTAAAATATGAGTAGTTATTTCGTTACTTGTACACTGTCCAGGAAATTGTTAATGTGGACTAGATGTTAACGGTTGGATTTTCCAGCATCCATGAAGAATGGACAAAAATATCTGGGACATAATGCTTGCTTCTCAATCTTGCCTCTCGTATTTGTCGTTGACATGTCACGCCTAAAGGATTGCAGTCTACTAATTCAATCTTTGTGAACACTCCTGATTCAAATTCCCAGTGAATTTCTTGCAAATTGTAGCAATGTTTCAAGCTTAGGCAGCAAAGCCATGGGAAGCTTCCCTTTACCACCATCCATTCTTCCAAATCAGTGTCTTCAATTGTAAGATATTGAAGCTTCAAGAATCCGTTCTCTTGTACTTCCCATCCCGGGCCTTGGAAAGCATAGCTTCGCAACTTGAGCACCTGTAGATTTGGCAACGAAGCAATTGGTCCATGCATAACAAGATTATTTGAAACAAGCTGCTCATTCAGACACGCTTTGCTGTGATGCTCCAAATCTTGGATGTTATAAGGTTCGAGAAATCCCTCTGCAGTCCACATCTTGATAAGCTTGGATTCGGAAATCTCATAATTTTGACGAAAAACTCCCATATAAAGAAAGCACGCCTTTAAATGCCAATGCAAGTTGTCATAGCTTGGAAAACTATCTCACATATTTCGTTGTATGCATCATTGTATACTTTGTGATTCTTCCTTGACATTACCTCACTCCAACACTGAACTGTTTTTACTCGATACTTTGATAGGAAGCCAGCAACCTTGACGATCATAAGAGGAAGACCCACACAATTCTCAGCCACTTTCCTCCCAACTCTCTCAAGTTGATACGAGCACGATTCTTCCCCAAACACCTTCTCACGAAGAAGATCCCAACTTTCTTCTTTATTCAGCAACTGCATATGCAAGTCTGCTACGCCTCGTCCCCCAACATGCTGTAGCCTACTGTGAGCAAGATTCGACTTCCATCTTTGTCGCAATGACACAACTTTGCAATCTCTACTAAGAGATTAGAGCATCCACAACCGTGCTCTTACCAGCGGCACGGATGTGGGCCCGGGCGGTACTATTAATGCCTGCTCTCTGGCAAGAGCACAACACCCACAACTGTGCTCTTCCGCAAGGACGAGCACAATTAATATAAAATTCAATTACACAAAAACATTTTCATAATACTAAATTCATTAAAAAAACCACAATAAAAATAACAAATTACAAATAAAATAAAAAGACATAATTAAAATCCTAAAAATTAAAAATTACATAATTAAAATACTAAAAATTAAAAATTACATAATTAAACTCCTAAAAATTAAAAATTACATAATTATTGGCTAATATAACCCGAGGAAGACTACGCATCCGGCGGCACCAACCCCAATTGTTTTTGGAGACCCAATATCATGGACTCGTGCGTTTGAAGTTGCGTGGGGGTCATAGTTGACCTATCGGCCATATTGAGTTGGGCCAAAAAGGGCCCACAACGAGTTGTTCGGGGGGTGGAGGTGGAACATAGGGTGCGGGTTCGGGAGCAGGGGCAGATGGAGTCGCGGCGCGACGTCGTTCGGCCGCCGCCTTCTTCCTACCTTGCGGTCGGCGTCGGGAACCGCTTGGTTGGGCATCGGGGCTACCCAAGTTAGCTTCGGCGAGTTGGCTAGCCACTTCTTCGCCGGCGTCGGATAGGGATGCCGACCGTGAGCGTTGGAGGAGCCGCTAGAGGAGGATGTTATGCCTCCCTTATACTTCGGGTGCGTCCGCGTCTCCTGCCAAACGTTAAGATATTTGAACGACTTACCGGTTCATGGATTGGTAGGTGCTCAGCGAGGCGGTGATGATGTCGACCTCGCTTCGGCCGCTCCCGGCATTCCGGGACTCC
Source organism: Salvia splendens (assembly GCF_004379255.2). Classification (NCBI taxonomy): domain Eukaryota; kingdom Viridiplantae; phylum Streptophyta; class Magnoliopsida; order Lamiales; family Lamiaceae; genus Salvia; species Salvia splendens. Next base: position 8,552 of record NW_024599422.1, on the reverse strand, counting down.
TGGATGAAATAGCCGTTGAACTTGCCAATTTCTTCGTTGGCTCGGCCGATGCAGTTGCGCACCATACTCTCGTTGCGCCGATCGTTCCCGGCGGCGGTGTGCATTGTACCGGCTAGAGACGCGCCACCAAAAGTGATCGCCGGATTGGTTCGTTCCAACCACCGCATCTTCGGAGATTTCCAAGTACGCCTTGAACAATCTTTCCATCTCCGCCGGTGAGTACGGTGTGCGGACACCGGCGCGAGATGGAGGATTCGGCATTTGGGAAGGGGCGCGAGGCCTAGGCTCCGGTGTCCACCCGTAGCGCCCATCGGAGGCACCTTGATCGTCGATTGGTATGGCCGGTAGCCACTCGGAACGCCCGAATCTTGGGTGAGAGGAGAGGCCGAATATTCCGTTTCCGGACTATGAAACGGTTGCGAACCGAACCATTCGGGGTTCCAACCGTGAGAGCCGCTTGGGTTGTCGTCGTTACCGGACATAGTGGTGTTGTAGGGTGTGAGAGGAAGATGAAAATGGATATGAGAGATTGATGATGAGAATTGTGTAGTGAAAGTGTGAATTTTTTGGAGTGACATTGGGGGTAGTTCTCAGATGCAAGTGTGTCATTTTGGGGTACCCACCTACCACAAACTTCACCACGTTGGGGCAAAAACGGTTCTCACACGGATATCATTTTTTGGGGAAGTGAAATTTTTTTTTTCTTTTTTCTCGCTTTTTTCATACCACTCCGATTTTTAAAAAAAAAAAAATAAAAAAATGTTTGAAACCAACGGCTATGCCGTTGGCGAATCAGAGACCGCCACGTGTGCGTCCGCTGGCACGGACGTGCTCGATACCTCGAGCAGCGCCGTTGCCACGGCGCGGTTGCAGCGGTGGCGGTCCTTCGCCTTGCCGCTGGCACGGACGGCGGTGGCGCCAACCGCCACCGCTGCGGATGCTCTTAGTTTCCCATACATTATCCAGCACATGAGAAACCTCTTTCCCTTCAAACTCTCTCTAAAGGAGTTAGCTACAATTTCTTCCCCCTTATCACGCATTTCATATCTATTAGAATCCAATTGTGCTAGAATGTGCCTAGGATTTTTTCCAATCGACATTTTCTCCCTACTTTCACCCACGCGCGACATTCAAAGTAATCTAAAATCAAAGGATCTTCGAAAAATTTCCGAGCAAGAGTAGTCTTACCGATGCCAGCCATCCAACGAGCGCCACGACTTTGAATCTGAGCAACTGTTCAATTACAGTGAGTTGATCTCTGAGTTCTTTGTACACGTCCGATAATCCGAAGATCGCAGACTTCTCTCCACCAAAATCAGCTGTGGACGAATCATCATTATCTTCTTCTTCTTCATCATCAGGCGATAGTGGTTTTCCAGCTCTTTGATGTATTCTTCCTCCATCTTCTTCAATGCGTCGATGAAGAAATCAATCTCTGGTTTCAGATTCTGCAGATCTAAGGAGAGTTTAACTTCGTCTCCAAAGATTTGTAGAGAAAATCGGATTTCTAAGCTATTGGCCTTTAAAATTACGTAAATGTACCCATTTTGTTTATCAATTCCATTTATGGGAAAAACGCCTACGAGAATGGCGTGTTTATAAATGAAAACACCAGTGATATTAGCGTGTCTATACGCAAACACAATTGGCGTTTTACAATGGCACCGTATTTTGCTCGTATTATTAACCAAAATACTTAAATTTAAACATGCTAACTTCTTTGGCGTGTTTATAGGTAAGACGCCAATCTTGATGGCGTGTTTAAGTAATAAAACGCCAAGATCATTGGCATGTTTAACATAAAAAACGCCAACCTGGTCGGCGTTTTCCGGTTGAACCATATATCACAGATCTCCCCCAAATCGCAGACCCTAGTCACATTCCCTCCCCAAAACGCGAAAAACCTTCCCAAAGCTGAAAAACGCGAAAACACTTGCCTTGGTCGGGTCAACCCGGTGGTGGATTGAAGCGGTGTAGATTTCGATTTTGGCTCATTTCTTCCAAATATTAGTACTCGCCATCGGTTAGTATATCTAATTTTTAACTCATTCTTCCAAACATTAGTCTACCAATATTGATGGATTATTATGATAGTATATATTGTAGTGTAATTTATATAATTATTTGATGGATTGTTATAGTATTATAATTGTATTGTAATTAATAGAAATATTTTGACCAATTGTTATGGTATTATATGTTGTAGTATATCTAATTTTTTACCCATATTTGATAGGTTGTTATGATAGTATATATTGTAGTGTACTGTAAAGAAATATATTTGACCATTGTGTTTGACATTAATGCAGATAGTATGACGTGGTGTGTCCATTTATATTGGGGTGGAAATATAATTCCCGGAACAGTTATTTCATATGATCCTCCTTTTGCAAAAGGATTGATTATGTTGGATGAAAGTATTTCCTACGATAAGCTTGTGGAAACAATTTGTGAAAAAATGGGGATAAACAAGATTTGAAAACAACTTCAAATAGTATGGAAACGTCATATATTCTATGGATCTTCAATCACGTATATATGTATTTTACCAGAAGAAGTATACATGCCACTAATGTTTAGTGAGAGTATGACTACAGGAGTCAAATTGGAATTGTATGTTGAGTATTCGTCAATTACTCAACAACATAGTCATCATCTCATGAGTAATGATGTTGGTACGTCTACGAGAGGTCGAGAACCATATTTCGCTGCAACACAAGATTTTGATGTTTGGTACGTCTACGAGAGGCCAGAACCATGCTTCGATACAACACAAGATTTTGATATTGGAGGCGTGCATTTATGGGACAGTGACAACCCAGCTGTGGTTGAGGACATATTGGTCCTGATAAAGCCGACTTTCTTGATCCACAATCACCTTATGATTCTGAAGATGTCGATCCGGTTAGTACAGATTCAGATGGTGCTTCGTCGGATGAGGACCAATTGTTGCTCCAAGAACATCCATTCCGGTTGGAGAAACAATGGTTGGAGAAACATCAATTGGAGAAGAGCAGTACGAGAAAGAGTAGTTCCACAGTTCCCACATCCTGGTATGAACTATTTTCGCACCTTACCAGGTCCATATGATTTTTGATCCCAAAAAACTTTGAGTCTGATGATCTCAATGTGCATTATTGGAGTGAAAAAGATCCGAGCAATGTCGGTTTGCATACTAATTTAAAACCAAATTGGAATTGAAGTCAGCTGTGACTTTTTGGCATGTGGAAAAATCCGACAATATACAGTTGTTGAAAGCAAAGGAAAGAGATGGCAAGCAGTTGTAAGTGGCCACAAGGAAATCCGAAAGATAAGTCCTTACCGCCATGTTTGGTGGGAGTGCAAAGGCAACATTGAGGAAGCATGATGAACACTGGCAAATTAGAGTGTTTAGCACTGCTCATACTTGCATGGGGGATCGTAATTATAATGGGCACGCTAATCTTTCGTCGGGTATGATAGCGTTGAGTGTTCGACATCAGATAGAAAACGATCCTTGCTACAAGGTAAAAGCAATTGTGGCGGATATTGAAAATAGATTTCATGTGAAAGTTAGTTACAAGAAAGCATGGTATGCTCGGAGGACAGCTATTGAGCTTGTGTATGGTTCGTGGGAGTGGAATTTCAAAGTTTTACCAGCTTATTTGAATGAGTTGCAAAGACAAAATACTGGCACAATTGTCGAATGGTTACATGATGAAAGATTAAGCAACGGTATGAACAAGGTTTTCAAGTACATCTTTTGGGCTTTTGGTCCAGCTGTGGAGGCTTTTCAACTATGCAAACCAGTTTTAACCGTTGATGGAACTCATCTACGTGGACGATATCGAGGTAAAATTCTTATTGCCGTTGGATTTGATGCTATAAGAAATGTTTGCCTATTGCATATGCCATTGTTGATGAGGAAACCATACAAAGTTGGAATTGGTTTATGGAACGTATTATAATTCACGTAGCCAAGCATGAAATACGTGTAATATCTGATAGGCATGTGGGAATCATAGATGCAATGAATTCTCCCATATGGAAAGAAGAACCCAATGTGGGGCATCACAGATTTTGCATGGTACATGTTAGAAAGAATGTTTTGCAGAATCACAAAGGCATCATGGTAAAAAAACTTGTTTGGAAAATTGGTATTGCTACCAAGAAACGCAAGTTTAAGATCAGACGTCGTTTACTTCGAACCATCAACAACGAGGCTGTGCAGTACCTTGATGCCATGGAGTTAGAAAAATGGAGTTTGGCGTATGACAAACACAAAAGATGGGGTGAGATGACCACTAATATGGTGGAATCTTACAACAATGTGTTGAGAGGCGCAAGACAACTCCCAATTAAAGCTTGCATTGATCTGATATTTTGGAGGACAATAGAATGGTTTAATGAGCGGTCAATTGCATCAACACAGTGTGCCACACCACTTACCCCGTGGGCCCATGAAAAGGTGTGCAAAAATGATGTAAAAGGTCAATTACATAATGTGAGAGTCCCAAACACAATTGCAGGGCTTTACGTGGTTCGAACAAAGCGTCGAATTGGTGGAAAGGGCGGTAATAAGTGGAAGGTAAAGTACTTGGAGTCGAACTGCAAATGTCAAAAGTGGCAGATGTGGAGACTTCCATGTTCACATGCAGCGGCAGTTGCGCGGTTTAGAAACGAGCCCATGCTGTCGCTTGTTGATAACGTATACCGCACAAGTGTTTGGGTACACCAATATTCTACGGTGTTCAATCCAATCAGACACCAAGATTATTGGGCTGTGCCTGAATGGACTTTGCAATGTTCACGAGCCCAGTTAATGCCTAAAAGTCGAGGTCGATATCGTACTACTAGGATTCCTAATCAGATGGATGTCCGTGAAGCTGACCAGCCACGAGCCCGACGCCGATGTAAACATTGTTGTCAACCAGGGCACGACAGACGCAACTGCCCGAATGCTTCTTCAAGGATGGATACTCAGTTGGTAGATGATGTCGCTGACGATTTTATGCCTCCACCTCCATCAAGATCTGCAGTTCGAGGTCGTCATTCTATCAGCCACACTGATGATGCCGATCACGATGTTATGCCTCCACCTCCACCAAGATCTGCAGTTCGAGGTCGGCATTCTGTCAGCCACACTGGTGGTACAGGCGAAGACATCGGGCTCAGTGATATCCCACATTCTCCACCTAGGTCTTCTGTGCGAGACGATTTGTTCGGGGTTGATTTAGAGACTGACGTTGTGCAAGATACTCCTCCGTCTAGACTCTCCACCGCCAGAATCGGGAAGGGTATCCGTAGCTTCTTTACCCGGAGAATGCGAGACAATTGAACGTGTAACAACTATTTAGTTGAATTGAACATTGTTCTGTTTATAATCGTAGTTATTTATTGAATTGAATTGAACATTGTAACGTATTCATATTGATATTTTGAACTATTTATATTACTTATTGGTCCACGATAGGAACAAACACGCCATTCCAAGTTGGCCTTTTTATATCACTAAGATTTTGTATAAAACGCCACTCCAATTGGCGTTTTATACTTGGGGAAAATTTGGCCAAATTTTCCTACGTTGTAGCGGACATTCTGCATAAAAACGCCGACTACAGTGGCGTTTTTTTATAAAACGCCAACTATATAGGCGTTTTCCATCTACAAAATGTAAATTATGAGTGAATAACACGAAGATTGATGAACATAAAGCTTAAAAAATGAATTAGTGAACAACTTACGCGCTTGCACATGGTAGATAGTCTGTATGCACGGGATCTAGCATCCTCGGTCTAATATTTGGGATTCTCTCCCAAGCCCACAGCTGTAATAGAGTTAAGGCTCCCCCGACATCCGTCCTCTTAGCAACGGCAACTTCACACAAATTGTGATACAAGCAAGCAAGCGTCGCACCACCCCAGCTATAGGTAGAACACCGTTCTATATCCATGAAAAATTGCAGGTAGAAGAACGGAATTTTATTTCCGGTGGCATTCGGGATCATCAGACCACCAAGTAATAGCAGACAATAGATACGAGCCCGCTGAGCATATATGTTGTGATCGTGCTCATCATTCAGCTCAATCCTCAATTGACGCGATAAGCTTGTCTGCTTAAAAGCCATTTCCTTCAACTCGGATGCGTCCGGTATGAATCCTAGAAAATCCAAACACCTGTCCTGCCAATATCCCGGTTGTGTCGGGGGGATGTAACCCGTCTCAGCCTCTCCATCAACTTTCAGGCCCCATAAAACCTTCACGTCTTCCAATGTTACAGTCGCTTCACCGACTGGGAAGTGAAACGTGTGAGTCTCTGGCCTCCAACGTTCAATCAAAGCGGTGATAAGATGGTGGTCAATGTCCTTTGGCTGACCACACCTCAATAAACCGCCGAACCCCATCTGGTCCACTAGTGCCAAAACACGGTGATGTATGGGAACACTCCAAATTATTCCTTCATATCGTCGGCAGCGTACGTATTCGGATGGAACTCCTGCCCATATGTTATTAGAACGTGTTGTCTCTGAAGATACAGTACAGAAGGATCCGCAGGACCACACGCAAGCCGACGAGCAGAAGTCGAAGATGATGCCATAATTTACCTACACAGCATTTATAATCCAAATTTAACATTTACCAAACATAAATCATTTCAATAATTACATACAATTTAATCCAATTTCACAAAATGGAACACCAAAATCAAATAATTCACAATACACAAATTCACCTACACAACATTTCACATCCAAAATCATAACACAATTCATCTACACAAAATTGACAATTTCAATTACAAATTTGTCCAACCTAACAATTTCAATTTGTCCAATTTCAAATAGCCCAACCTAACAATATAAACAAAATTAACAATTCAAACTAAACAATATACATTAACCAAAACCAACATAAACCAAATCAATTTGCCCAATTTTTTTGCTATAACAACCCTAGGGTTTAGGTTTATAATCAATTTTATATATAAATTCACTTAAATCCAAATAATCCAACATAATAACCAACACTAATGTCATTCAAACAATCCAAAATGCATAATATTTCAACTCAATTCACAACCCATTACAAACCCTAGCTAACTATCCAACAATTACTCTAATAATGTAAAAGATAAACATACTAACCGAAGAAAATATATGAATTTGGGGAAGAATAGCACCGATTGATGAATGGAGGGTGAAATCACGGAGAGGAGGCCGAATTAGCGGATATTGGCGCTGCTTGGAGAAAAATCGCAGAGTGTGGGTGTGGCTGTGATGTTTTCGCGATTTGGGGGTGGAGGCTGGGGTATATCAGCCTGTTAAAACACGCCACTCAAATTGGCGTTTTTCTGTTAAACACGCCGATGTTATTGGCGCCTTTTTTTTTAAAAACGCCGATGTTATTGGCGTCTTTGCGTTTAAAAACGCTGATTTTATTGGCGTCTTTGCGTTTAAACACGCCGATGTTATTGGCGTATTTGCGTAAACACGCATCTAAAATTGGCGTGTTTTATATAATACACGCCAACACCAATGGCGTGCTTTAACGTAATGATAATTGGAAAGAATACGCCCAAAATACGGCACAAGTATAAAAACGCCGTCTATGTTGGCGTCTTTACGTTTAGACACGCCAACTTCATCGGCGTTTTCCCCATAAATGGAATTGATAACAAAATGGGTACATTTACGTTATTTTAAAGGCCAAATAGCCTAGAAACGCGATTTTCTCAAGATTTGTAGCTGTGAAGCTACTTCATCTGAGAGTATGATTCGAATACGGGGGTAATTCTTTTTTAGTTCTAGGGTGATTCGAATACGAGGGGTAATTCTTTTTTAGTTCTAGGGGGTTCTTCACATTCTATAACTGTACTAAACTTTTTTTAAATTCCGATTTTGGGAGAGACGCATGCCCCTCATGCGTCGTCGTTAAATGAAAGCATGACCGTGATGCGTTTTAGGCCCGCCAACTCTTTCCTCTTATCTATGGAAGCCTCGCACAAATAGTGATACAAGTACGACAAAGCCGCACTTTCTCAACTAATATTGTGCACCTCGTCCGGTTCCTCAAATGCATTAACCACATAAAATGAACTTACACCCCGTCGTGTCAGGTAGAGTGAGTACTCCTAATAAGATTAGGGCATGGATACGTGCCATTGGATGTAGACATAAGTAGGTAGGTCATCACCCAAAGGTATCCTCGTTTGATGATCAGAGCGGTCATCAGTATACCGCCATGCTTTGTCTCTGATTGTGTATCGGGTATCCATCCCAACAAACTCGGCACTTGCTGGGCCAATCGATATATCCGACATGATGATCACGGCCTGTGAAAGCACGACCGTCCGCTCTTAAGCACCACAATGCTTGCACATCTTCTAAGGTGACTGTCGCCTCTCCAACCGGTAGATGGAAAGTGTGCGTCTCCGGCCTCCAACGCTCAACCAAAGCTGTGATAAGCTCATTGGACCTCATCGACTTCCCACATTCCATCACGCCTCGGAAAGGAACCAAATATTAAGCCAATGTCTCACATCGGCTATGAATATCCACATCCCATATCTTACTT
>NW_024599421.1:0-41849 GCF_004379255.2 Salvia splendens | reverse complement strand
CACAGCTTCCACAGATTCAGAGAGTGAACTTTCAATAATCTAAATTGAAGAGTACTAGTTACGGAGTAAAATTTTCCAATGTTAGAGTGGGACTCACTTGGGGCCAGAAAATCCTATTGCGGTCCCTAGATCGCCATTGAACCTCACTATGACAAGTTTTTCCAATAGCGCCTTAGTCTCTGAGGCATCTGTAGAAGTTGAAAGTATTATACCATTAACCATATAGAATTATCTGTAAAACAGACCAAATAACTAGGGAGCAAAAAAACAGGCAATTGAATTACTGCTCCTAGTTATTGAGATAACTGCTCATCACATCAAGCTTGAAAAGGTCAATCAATGATGCTCCACATAGAGTTCAGATAAATTTGAAGGCACAAAAGATTAATTATTGTTGAACTTGAATGGTAAAAAACACTGTGCAAAATTAGATTTCCCTGTGCTAGTAAAAGCCAAAAAGGAATAGATGATGCTAAGAACTGTCCCAATCGATTCTTAATACTCCTTCTGTCACATTGTAGTTGTGTCAAATTCCTCTTTTGGTTGTCCCACTATATTTGACTCATTTCTTTGTGTGACAAAATGCAAAAAGCAACACATTTAATCCCTCCTACTTTATTTTATCTTCTACTTTATTCTCTCTTCTCCCTCCTACTTTATTCTCTCACCATTTAACTCCCTAAACACTATTTTCTTAAATCCCGTATCCAAAAGAAATGCCTCAACTATAGTGTGACGGTGGGAGTACAACAATTCACAGAAGCATTTCTTTTGAATTTTATTAACACTTCACAAAACACACTAACTATCAGATTATTCTAGTAGCACTTATAGCCTATGAGGTGGCCTTGATGTTCTGACTTTTGATAAGATAAAACAAAGCTCAGCCCCTCACAACCCTAAATGTGACATAACCTACCAGGAGAAATATATGTTTTGGTGCAATGGTACAACGAGGAGGGGGGGGGGAATGATCAAAAATTATATTTACCTTCTGGAATTGCAGATAGCTCTTCATAAGGAAGCACAAACTTGTCTGTTGATTGTTTAGTCAGGTCATCTAGTTCGACATCTCCCCTGGCAGACACATAGTTAACATTACCAAATTAGTACATAAGTATTAAGTTTAACCAAAAACAAATGGAACTAAACACAACATAATATTCTAAAGAATTGTTCAAAGCTTACTATGTCTAAATCAAAAGGGATCACTTTGAATTGGTTCTTTTAGGGGAAAATGAAAATCATAACTTATAACAAATCAGCAGGAAAAAACAATAATCATTGATTAACAAATTCGATCTTTTCAATAGTCACATGAATTAACCTAGTACAGACTCTCCATAAAAGTGTCAATACATCATTGAGGCCCACTGCATCATATCAAAGCCATACATTCAAAAGGAGAGAGGTAAACACCAATAAATTCCCAGATATTATCAAAATACACTTCTGAGACACTAAGAGCAGAGAAAATAAAACGCCGTGAATCTAAAATAGAACATTGGAAATGGCATCATGAAACTTAGAAGCTAAACAAGCAGAAATGAAGCAAAGTTGCCGTACCCAATTACAGCCTCCTCACCCCTCTCAGCCATTGCCTCCTTCCGCTCTTTCAAAATTGTCTTCGTGATCAAATTACAGAACATATACACAAACTCCACCGAATCATTAGCAGGCACAGGGTACGTTATCTTGCTATATGTCTCCCAAGGCATGCTCGAGTCGACCAATCCGACCACCGGAATCTGCAGCCGGTTTGCCTCCTTGATGACCGAGCTCTTACTCTCGGTGTCGAAAATCACGATACAATCAGGCGCCTCCGGCGCGCAGATGTTGAATTTCTTGTTCCGGCCGCGGAAGCGCCTAGGGCTCGAACTGTTCGTTAAAAAGCCTCCGAGGCGCCAGGTGGTGTCGTGCTTGATTCCAATGGTCTTGGTCATCTGCGCGATGATCTCGTCGAAGAGAGAGTTGGTGTTGACGAAGAGCAGGCGCGCATTGTTGCGGGAGAGGTGGCCGATGAAATCGCAGGCGTTGCGGAGGCAGATTAGGGTCTTGTCGGAGTCGACGATGCTGACGCCGTTGCGGGTGCCCTCGGAGAAGATTTTGAAGTGGTTGGAGGTCACGCGGCGCCGATGTGGGCGTTGGCGTTGAGGAGCTTCTGTATCACGACGGAGTGGAACGACATTTTGGGGCTTTGTTCGAGAAGGGAATTGTTTTGCTAATTGATTTCAAATAGCTATATATGTAAGTGTTGTTACTGTTTGGTGGCGGATCGAGTAATGGAAAGTAGAGCGGAGAGCAGGGTTTAAGCGGCGGAGAGCAGGGTTTAACAAATCCGAAATGCAGGTAAGGGTACAGCCGGTCTATTACCAATGAAAATCACTAGCTCTCTCCGTTCCCTGATCACTTTCTCTCTCCAGAAAATGGTGTTAGGTGAGTTAAGAGCATCAACGGTGGGACGGATGTCCTTCCCAAAAACACCTCATGCCACGTTATAAGGACCTCTCACTGCATTGTCACGTCATAAGGACATCCCACTGCACAATGGCGGAAATCCACAATAATAAAATACACAAATTCACCAAATTAAACAATTTACGGAATTAAACAATTTACGAAATTAAAATTTCGACACGAATACAGACGAAGAAAGTGCAATGATAATTTCATTAAATAAAAAAAATAAAAAAGTACATTTCAATAAAAAATAAATTATATTATAAATATCAACGACGACCCATCCGCGTCCATAGCTCTTCAATTATATCGTTCTGGAGTTGAATATGGGTTTGTCGTTGGCGCATGTTGGCAAATGCACGGACTCGATCGGCCTCTTCATGGGTATCGTCATACGTACATTGGCAGTGGCCACGCCGTGGCTTGAACCGACAACATCAACATCATCATTGGACTAATTAGTCAGTGTTGGACCTTCATCTTCGACAATCATGTTGTGCATGATAATACATGCGTACATGATATCAGTGATGCTGTCAGCCGTGGACCCTTCACTGCCGCCCATCGAGCCTGGAGCGCAGCAAATGCCCGCTCCACATCCTTGCGCACTGCCTCCTGACGACCCGCAAAATAGATCTTATTTTTGTCAGTTGCGCATCTGATCGTCTTCACAAAGACGGGCCACATAAGGTATATCTCACCCGCCAAATAATAGCTCAAGAAAATAAAAATATAGTCTATTAAAGTGATGGTATTAATTTACAAATTAATATGTACACTATTTTAGTTTAGAATCTAAAAAGCATCGACCAAATTTCACCCATGGGCTCGAAGGCTCCAAACGCGTCTCGGTCAAGGATGACCAGCCCATGGGCTACTTGTTACCAAGCCCGCATCTCTGTAGAAGGTGGCCCGGGGACTTTCCTAGGTTCAACCCGTTTGCACAGGCCTCAACCCTCTTTCACTTCATTCAATGGCAAGTTATCATTTAATTTCCGCGTCTATTAAATAAAGACATCATAACACTGCTCTTTTTCCGATGTGGGACACACTTTTATTACAATTTTTCTTTTCTCAATTCTTCGTTTGCTATTTTATAGCATCGACTGTTGTAATAATCCCAAACCTAAATAAATCTTCATGCTGAACAGAATTTCTGTATTGCGGTGGATGGGAAAAAAGTAATATTTGTCAAACTCAAACATGACAATTTGAACGTATTCTAGGTGCAGCTATCATTATCAATTTTGATATTTGAATCTATTAAAAGTGAGATTTTTTTCATTTATACTTTAATTCATGAAATATTAGTTCATTCCATTATCATCACACTGGTTTAGCACTGATTCACATATATTGGCAGAGTTAAAAGTTTATTCAAACTGTAAAATGTAACTTCAATATAAGAGTGGTCTACTTAGGAATTACTAACCTCAACTATTAGTTCATTCCATTATCATCACACTAGTTTAGCATTATAGACCTATATTCTTTTTTCGTTTTCCACTGTTACCTTTTCTAATTATCATTTTAACAAGTGACAGGCGAATTGATCTTTATAACAGTTATAATGCTAAATTCTTTAATAGATATACAAAAAACGGAGTAACTTTTACCAAGATGGCTAAAAAGTTAAATTTGCAACCAAGTCAATGCCTCATTGTCAAGGAATTAATCATAATCTCAACTTAAATGGGGAATACTATTTAAGAGGTGTACGTAGCATTCATTCCTGACTAAAATTGATTTAAAATAAATCAGATCCTAAGGTTCAATTTATACTTGGAGATGAAATAAAGTATAAAAAATATGTTTTGACAACAAAATCAGGAGTTTGTATTTTCAATTTATACCTACTTATATTTTACATCAACTATCAGCAAACAATTGTTGGGACATTAGGTAGCTTTATACGATATAACTGCATTATGCTTAATATGAATTCATAAGCAAAGCTTCAAAAATAACTAACTAAATAAAAAGCCGTTTTTAATACTGTACTATGTTTTGAACTAAATAATTAATAAAATAGAAGCCATTGGAATGTAAGCCCCGTTCAGTTAGCCCAATTAGATTTGGGCCAAGTGAATAACTGTGTAATATTCGGCCAAATTTTCACTCATGGCAGCAGCCACAAGGGCTCCACACGCGTCTCAGCCCAAGGGCGGCCCGCCAATGAGATTTACTTGTTTCCAAGCCCGTATATCTCTACGGATTGTGGCCCGGGGACTTTCCTGGATTTAGCTCATTTAAATGATGGGCCTCAATCCTTTCACTCCATCCAATGGCATGGTAATTATTACACGGAGCTTGTAGCTTAAAAACCTCAATAATTATCCTTTATTCGATGTGGTATGTCTTAATCGTTATTTTGCTTTTCTCACTTCTTCCTTTACCCTTAAAGCATTGACGGTTGTAGTAAATTCAGCACTAATTAGATAGTGGTGGATGGGAAAAACATATTGTCAACTCAATCATCACAATTTTGAGGTTTCCTAGGTACAGCTTTCACTTTGAAATTTTATTTTATTAAAGTCAGATTTTCTTTTTTCATTTATATGTTGGGAGATTCCTTTAAATAATAGTGACCTTAACTGTACATAGTTATTGCTTATCGTTGAGTTTATGAGCATAAAAGTTCATTCTCTGATCATCATATTCATCATTATCACATTAGTTTAGCTCAACTGATAGCACGTTTTATTCCACTAGTGATACTTTATGTGAGATGAAAATTGAATGACCAATATTAAAAGTTCAATTTAATTGTTGTAACTGTGTAAGAACATCTTCCCCTTCCCACTATCATTCCTTATCCCAACACAAGAGTAGGATTAAAATAATCAGTTAAAAACATGCATGCATCAAATATTGCAGGCCTACAACGACATACATACTTATATATTATAAATAATGCAAAACAATGGAAATTCTTGCAAGAACCGAAACGATCATGGGATAAAGAGATCATTACAATATAATTGAGATCTCTTGCTTCACTTTCTGCAAGGAAAAACACACAGACAATGAGGGAGATTGGATTGGATTGGATTGGATTGGATTGGATTGGATTGGATAGATGTGGTGGATTATGGTTATTGTTATATACTAATATGGGGCTTGGATTAGATCTATAACTATAAGAAACTATAAATTTGGTGAACTTGGTCTACTCATCTCATTTCGGAGTGTATTGTTATTTGTATTCGGCAGCTTTTGACCAACTTTTTTTTTTAAAATTATAAACTCACCTTGATATTAATATATGCATGCATTATTTTATGTTTAATGACTTTCCTATTGTGTTAGCGTAGGGTATATTGTTAAGATGGAAATAGATCTGAGTTTTTTTTATTTAAAATTGCGTCATACTATGGAAAAATGCATTTAATTACTACAAAATGATTTTGTTTGAGAAGATCTGCGCATACATTGAGTAATTAATGAGAATTCAGAGGTACATTGTATTTTTATTTTTATTTTGGTATTATACATATTGAAATTGCATAAAACCATGGAAATTATACTAATGCGTCCAACTTTAATGGACGAATAATTAAAAAGTTAGTGCAACATGGATTTTTTAATTTTAGTTTCCCCTCTCTTGATTTAGTGATTTTGTGTATTTATTGATTGTAATATGGTGATTAATTTCCTAAATATATATACTGATTGATTAATAGTCAACGGTGCCGAACTGCAGTAGAGACGATTTTAAAGCGACCGCCTCTAATTTCTTAATCATCAAATATATTATTTGTCATCTGCAAAGTCAAAATTGGATATCACATTTTATTATAATAATGATAAAAGTAGTCACAATTATAATATGGAAAAAAATTACATTCAACGCACAAATACAAGAATTCACGGACATGAATATATGTCCATTCATGTAATTGTTCAAAAGAAATTATTAAATAATTAAGGTTTAAATATTTATAATTGGTAGTATAATTTTTTATACATTGACAATAATAGAACAATGGAACTATACAATTTTTATATACAACTCAAGTAATCTCCTTCCCCTTATATAAATAACAAGAGACACGTACGTTCACGCACATCTACAAGACTACATAGTTAGATATAAGTAGGTAACTTGAAAAATCTGTCTGAAGTGGATGTTTTCATAAAAGTGTGACATTTTCAGCTTATATGAAAATTAGAAAACAAATTGGTTTGCAGATATTAAAATTAGGGAGTGAGGGAGATGGGTTTTGCTTGCATGCAATTATGATTAATTGGCAATCGGTTAACCTTAACCATAAATTTTTGTTTCTTGTAAAGTTAGTGTTAGTCGTTCATTTTCAAATAGTTATTACAATTGATATGATAGTGATGGGGCAGCAGCTTCAGCCAAGAAAAAAAAAAGATGAATCAACTTTACTCATGAAATTCGTTGATAGATAGCCGATTATAATTAGGATATGCTATATTTCTTGTATGGCAATATATTAATCAATATTTGAGTAGGATTATATTCAATGTCGAACCAATTTTAAATGTCGAACTAGAGAGCAAATTCTGAACACTCATTTTTATAATCTGATCTTGATTGATATAATCTTGTGGTCATATATAATTTACCATAATTTCATTATTTTATTTACAAAATAAATGGTTAAGGGTATTAATGAAAATCAACATACAAGATTGGTTATTTCTATACGTGATTCACCCCAAAAATTGTTCTACCTCCCTCCTCCATCTCCTACCTCTCGCTCACTGCCTCTCTCTCTTGTGCCTCTGCATTCGCCGGCGAGTGGTGGCAGGCCATCGGTCATCCCCCCCCTCTCTCTTACTATCTGCTCTCGCTCAAAATGAACCAATGTAGTGTGCCCGCTGCCGCTGCTACATTGTCGTCGTTCAATCACTTAATCTTATAATAACTTTACTTCATCTTATAATGAAATAACTTCACCCGAGAAATGGAAACATTTCGGTTAAAACCTCCCTCCTCCATCTTCTACATCTCGCTCACTGCATCTCTCTCCAGTGCCTCTGCCTTCGCCGGCGAGTGGCGGCAGGCCACCTGTCATTCCCCCTCTCACTCACGTCTGACCTCTCTCTCTCTCTCTCTCTCACTCACTATTTGCTCTTGCTCAAACTCGTTCACTCTCATCCTCGTCTCTAATTTCGAACCCTAGCCATCCGAAAAATCCTCTTCATCAATCTCCCATCTCAACAACTTATAGCCACCCTTGATTCGTGACATTCGGTGTTGGTAATCGCCATAACTCGGCTCCCAACGCCGTGCCTTGGCTCTCCCTACTCGTGGTACATCGTTATTGTTCAGGCACCGACTCGAGGTTAGTCTCAGGTTGAATTTCACCCGCAACTCGGCCCCAATGTAATTGCCACCACCGCCGCTGCTACACTACCGTCGTTCAATCACTTCATCTTATAATCACTGCACTTCATCTTATAATGAAATAACTTCACACGAGAAATGGAAACATTTAGGGGTGGGATACATCCAAATTGTCATGTCTGAGTTTGACAAATATTACTTTTCTCCCATCCACCGCAATACAGAAATTCTGTTCAGCATGAAGATTTATTTAGGTTTGGGATTTATTGAAAAATAATTTGAAGAATTTTATGGGAAAAAAATCTGGAATTAGTATAGGACAATTAGCTAAAATATTATAGGCATGGGTTACTTTGAGTACTATAAATAGTTGTAACTGCGAAAGGAGAAATTGGAGATGAAATAGATTAAATAATTCAGTCTCAAGAAAATAAAAATATAGTGTATTAAAGTTATAGTATTAATTTACAAATTAATATGTACACTATTTTAGTTTATAGAATACTTATAAAAATATAGGAGTGCTTTATTTTCTAGTAGAAGTGATGGTATTAATTTACAAATTAATATGTACACTATTTTAGTTTATAGAATACTTATAAAAATATAGGAGTAATTTATTTTCTAGTAGATGTGGATGAAGGCAATAGAGGTTTGGGCAAATATGGAATGACAATGTTCAACAATTAGGGAAAGGGATACCAGCGGCCAAGCCACCTTTCAAGTGGGGGCTTGGCCGGTCCCAAAACCCTCCCATCATTGGTCACTCGGCGCCCCCGCGTATCGGCACCGAATCCAAAATATTTACAGCTAAGTTGTTGCGCTACCCCAAAAAGTTAGGGAAGAAGATGATTACTTTTTTCACTTCTCATTTTGTTCTCAATTTTTTAAGCAAGGGTGGGACATTGTTATCATATTGTCAAAATTTTACTTCTTGAAGGGGTATAAAGTTTGCACAAAAGTACATTCTACATCGATCTAATTATGTATATATTATAATTTAAGTTATTTTTTATTATATTAAAGAAATAAAATTAAATTAAAAAATAAATAACTTCATTCCAACAACTAAATTAGTTTTGATTCTAATACTTATGTTTATAGATTTATTTTGATTCTAATATACATCATTTAAGTTAATTTTTTACTCTCTATCTCTTAAAAATAGGAATTTTTAAAAAGACATAAGTTCTAATTCACAAATGATAAAATAAGAGAGAGGAATAAAAAGTAATTGAAATTTTGTTTAGTAAATATGTCTTACCTCATTAGAGATTAAAAAAATTAAAATTAAAAGTGCATACTTTTAAGGGATATATAATAGAATTTAATTTTTATATTTTTAAAGGACGGATGAAGTATTTTTCTATATCCATGATCATTTACCTCTATATTTCAAATAAAATATAAATTCTTCTAAATCTGCTTTCATATTTTCTTTTTTTAGTTCGGTTTGATTTTTAAAGATTGAATAAAAAAATAAATTGAATTATATATATTATAAATTAATTTTGTTTGTTATTATTATTATTATTTTAAATATATTAATAATACTATTATTTATTATATATGAAATTGCAGCACCAACTAATTTATTTTTCTAGTTCTGTCCCGTTAACAGCAATTTCAAATACAACAGATTGTGTGCATTCTGTTGTTTGCAAAATACCCCTAGTTGATGGAGCAAGTATTTATATTTAAAAAAAATAAATTTATAATTTAGAGTCGAAAAATTAAAAATTGAAACCAAAATGAATTTATTGCAGGTTGAACCACAGATAGGTTATTACCTTTCAACCTATGGTAATTAATTAGTTTCTTCTAGGGGTGAGCAAAAAAATCGGAAACCGAATATCCGAACCGAACCAAACCGAAATTTTGAAATTCGGTTCGGTTTTTCGGTTCGGTTCGGTTTTAAAAATAAAAAAATTTCGGTTTTTCGGTTCGGTTCGGTTCGGGCGAAGAAAAAAACCGAAAAACCGAAAAACCGAATTATATATATATTCTATTAATTTAATATATTATATTATATATAATATATATATTCTTTTAATATATTCTACTATATAATATATATTATATGTATTATTAATTTTATATTATATATAAATATTCTATTAGTATATATAAAATAAAATAAAATACACATATATAAATATATATTTATATTACAGTATTTATTTTTTTTTCAGGTTTTTCGGTTTTGTTCGGGTTTTTCGGTTTTTTTAAGTTCGGTTTTCGGTTTTTCGGGTTCGGTTCGGTTTGGATTTTGAACTAAATTCGGTTTTTCGGTTTTGGTTCGGTTTTGGCAAAAAACCGAACCGAAACCCGAATGCACACCCCTAGTGTCATTGCAAAAATATAAATTCAAACGTTAACAATTGACAAAAGGATCTTTTTTTAATGAATGAAACGAAGGTATTTGTTCGAACCTGACTGCAGTTCATGCGCGAGTACTTCTATTTTTTAAGTCTGATTGCGCGTTTTGTAAGGTGGATGAGAAGTAGAGATTATGGATAGTAAACTTTTTCGTATACAAAAAGAATTATATATAAATAAAACAAACTAAATGATCAATAAAAATAAACTTAAATGCTTAAATAAATTTCTACAAAATATAAATTATTAATTACTACATAATGCTTAGATTAAGGACACTTTACATAATTAGGTAACGAATAAAATGAAATATTAGACATATCACCAAAAGAAAATACTCCTTCCATCCCCTATTCTATAAAAATACGTGCACTTTCCATTTTTGTTTGTCCCATAAAAATCTGAGTATTTTCATTTATGTAAAGTTATTTCAATTTATTACCCATATACATTAAGTTATTTACAACTTATACCACAATTAGAACACTTATAATAATGAGATCTCACTATCCACTGACACTATTTTAACTATATTTCTTCTCATCTCTCTTATATTACCAGTTTATCTTAATTCTCGTACCATATCATATGTCCATATTTTTATAAAACAGAGGGAGTATAATTTTAAAACTACATAACAGGCAACCACAAAATAACAAACTTTTAGCAAAATATAAATACTAGCAAATGAGCCGATATTGTACACATATACTCCCTCCGTCCATGAATAAATGTCCCATATTTGACCGGCTCAAGTTTTAAAAAATTGTTTGACTTTGTAAAGAAAATTGGATAGAAAAAATTAGTGGAATGTGAGTCCTACTTTTATATAAAATATGAGTGGAATGAGTTAGTTGAATGAGAATATACTTACCAAATATTGTATAAATGAAATGCGACATTTATTGGCAGACGGAAGGAGTATAATTTATACCGTAAATTATAAACCGACTAAAACATACACTGATTAAATAAATACTACATTAACATGGTACTACAATACAAATAAATCAAATCATCAACCATCCATTTCAACCCATATAAATAGAGAAATTCATACAAAACTTGGCACCGCCAAAACCACTCATCTTCCCTTCCAATTTGTACATATCATCATTATACATAAGCAATTTCAACGGGAAACATCAAAAGGATCCTCTGCAGCAGACTTATCCGACACCATGCATCAGAACTTTATCAAAATCTACAACATACTTTATACACACATGGGCGGAGGCCGGAGCCACATGGAGGAATGGTGGGGCAAATGCCACTCCTTAAATATTTTTCTTCTAATTTATATATTTATTTGAATTTCTTATTACTATATTTTGCCCTTCCTCGTATCAATTCTTAGATTCGGCCCGGTTTACACACACATCCTTGTCGTACACAGAAGAAATCCTAACATAATGGACCCCTTAATGTGCTACATCATTTTTTTTTGTGCATGAACAGCGAATGAAAAAGTTACAGACTCAGACAAAATAATGTGCTACTACATTAGTTGGTTCATTGTTAATATGTTATGCAAGATGCTGTAATTGACATGCAAAAATGATAATGGCTGCGTTGTTCAATTGGTTGATTTAGAGGATTTCATGCGCTAATGTTTACACAAATAATAATTGTATGAATGTTGTGAATCAAAACACAGAAATTAATGGCAGAATGAAAAGAAGGGGATTTACATTTTGAACGCTCACGCTCACACTCACACTCACTCCCTCACCACTCAAAAGGGGAAAAAACAGTGTATATTCATCATATCTATATGCTGAATCAAATCAAAATTGGCGATTGTGCAGAATTATGATTCTGTTATCTGCAACAGAAAATGGAAGTCTGATCTTTGACGAAGAAGAGGCGGCGGATTCACATCTGATACATTGATATCCTGGAACGACTGTGATATCTCATCAATGGAGAAAGGTATGCTGCAATTCGAATAAATACGTGTGTTAGTGCCTGCTGTTTCTTGAGTTTTATGCTTTAAACTTTGAATACCTTGAATCTACATCCAGCAAGAATGTATTGTTTGGTGTGCTAATTGAATCTTCTACTGTCAGAGTTTTCATCTTTGCAATCACCTAAATTCAAATAATTGCAAGCTTTGCATGAAGCCAAATTCTGATAAAATTGACATAAATAAGGCATATATGAAGAGCCATTACCTCGGTAGATAATCCTTGGGTTCCATATTTATCATCCCAGAACATGGTTCCGATTCTATATATTTGTGCAATGCTCAATACCTGATCAAACCAACGTAGAGTAGATCGATGTTATGACTAAGTTGTGTTCATGATTTTGAGTAAGGAAACAAGTACAACATAAGGTCAAGTTTACCGGGCAGAGTTCACTCGTGATCTCATCCAAGGACTTGTGAGTTTTCTGGTGCAGGACCTGTGAAAGGTAAAGAGATTTATCACATGATCAGTGGTGATTCTTTAAAATATAATGTAAGCTGAACTAGATTTGCTATACCAGAAAAGCTATAGCTTGTCTTATGTGCTGCAGTTCGTCCCACGAGGATCCAGCATACTGCATAAAGATGTAAGATATGTAAGGAAAATTGACCTTCCTGAATCATCTATAAGTTTTTATGTGAGTAAGCATTTACCTCAGGCGTTGCTTTCACACACCAGTTCTCCAGTTCTTGTAAACCTGCCTTAACATATTCACCGTTGCTAAATGAACAGCATTCACGGCGTAGCAGTAAGCTGACAATATAAGCAGTATTACCCTTTCAGGACATTAACACTGTTGCTGGGGTGCAAATTTGGAAGTAGTAATGATTTCTCACCTATTGAAAAGTTGAACATTTATGAATGAGAATACTTGGCTGAAAATCTTCCTTGTGATGGTTGGTGGAACCTAACAAAGATTCTCTTGCCATCATTAACATGTTTTACAAAATCATTTGAGGATTAAGATGTTTCTACTTACATAATTTTCAGACAGTATTTTCATGGTATGATCAAAGCAATGGACGATGGTTTGCCAGTGTAAGCTAGAGCTCTGTTGTTTCATGTTATGTGAATGGATGGTTTTAGAGGACCCTTTTACCGGTCTGATCCTCGCAACTCTTGGTGCCTGTTTATACCATAAATTTTGAGATTCATAAAAAACATTTGTTAATAATCTTCCACAATTGACAAGTACTTACTTGTATACACAAATTAAGAAATGGACTGATCTCTTTCTTTAAGCCATCGCGAATCATCCCATATATTTTCTCGACACATGCTGTGAGATGTTGCTTAAACAGCAAAGCCGGGTATTTTGCTTCAATCCTTGATTTGTTGATGGGGTTGCCCTCCATTCCGCTGTAGCCACTAGATAGTCCCATGATCATAGAAGATGACCGCACCTGACAATGGAACACTAAAACATGTAATAGCTGCACACCGACATTTTATGCAGATGACTCATTTGCATCAATGCTTACCTGTGGCATTCTACCAAAAAACGAGATGGGTGAACTTCTGTTTCTTCTCGAAGCTGCTGCTGATGAGTTGCTTGCCTTGATCGTTCTTTGCAGAAGAAACAAAAGAGTTGAAGTTGCTGATAGCCAATAAGCCAGATTCTTTGTGCTGTCCTGGTTCTGCAGATAAAACTGCTTGTAATAATCGTTGGCAATTATATGTTGAACATTTATGCTCTTGTTCGGTTACCTCAATTGATGATTGGATTGCATGAATAATCCTATCAAATATATTAGTTTTATCTGCTTCGAAGGATCTCCATTGTATGAGTGTTCTGTAGACGATGCAGGCAGCAACTGGCCTATTCTTATCAAAGCGGTTGTCTTCTAGAAGACATTTAATCAGCGCGTCATGATTTTCCTGATATATCACATGCAAATTCCCATTATTCACAGAAACATATTTCTCCGGTGATTTTAGCGAGTGGTGGTTTTACTACCTGCTGTCTATCCGTCAAGGATCTCTGTTTAGAGAGAGGAGGGGGAATAACCTCAGAATCCTACACAAGAATATGCACTTATTTACTGACACTGTTAACAGAAAACTTATTTGTATATGTACTTGTTGAATGGAACCTTAATCATTTCATTTATCTGCTGCTCTACTTTTGTTGTTGGTTGATGTTCCACCTTGTCCAGGCCATTATGGTCCTCGTATCCATTGTCCAAATTCTGCGTTTTAAAGCCACCACGCCTCAATAAAATTGCAAACTCTGTAATTAGTACAAACCTACTACTGTACCTTTACTGTTGAGATAACTTGATCATCATCAGTACTCTGTATTTGTTGCACAACATCAGAACTCTGTATTTGTCGCACAACATCAGAACTCTGTATTTGTCGCACAACATCAGAACTCTGTATTTGTTGCACAACATCAGAACTCTGTATTTGTTGCACAACAACCTTTTGACTGTGAAGCAACATGTTCTCTGACTCCAAATCTTTAATCTTCTGCCTCAGTCTGATATAAAACACTTTTAGATTTCTTCAATGATTTATATCAATAAACATCGTCTATGTGGCCAGCTACATTAAGTGCTTCAGGTATGTTTTATTGTCAACTAGCTATTTGGTACTGAAATTTGCATATTGAATCTCTGTGGGAAAAAAAGTGTCAATTTTTAAGGTAAGTTCAGAGTCTATTTTTTATATTCTTACAGTTCCATTTCCTCAGTCAAGCCCTCCTGAGCTGATATAACCAGAGCCTGCTGACGTAGCACCTGATTCTCAGACTCTAGATTAGATAGGTTCGATTCTAATCTGTTGAGATATAAAACGGATATAGTTATAACAGAGTCAGCAATTCCGATAGGGCTACATGTTATTAATAGAAATATCAAATACCTTTCGATGCTCTCTTGCAGTTGTGCTGCTTTCATTTGTGCCTCTTCTGCTTCTTTCAATCTGGCATTGCTTTCTAGTTCCACCTTCGAATATGCCTGCTCAAACTCCTCTACCTTCTTCTTCAATTCAGTGACCACTTCCTGCAAATATACAGTCGGCATTAGGTCAGCTCCTTACGCTATACATATAAGGTTTGCTACTTTCTAATATTGGCAATAATTTTTTCCAGAATTTTCCTCGGGGGATGTTCTGGAATAGTGCATGGTAGAGTTTTTGTTATCTATTTATCCTTTCAGCACTTTTTTGCTAAATGAAGTCTTCATGCATTATTGAATGAAAATGCTATCTTTGTAGTATAATATAGTTGCTTGACGGTACCTCTAGTTCGTGGTTTTTATTTGTCAATTGCTCCACTTTCGTGTTGTCAACAACCGGTACCTCTTTGATGACTGGCGGGGCTTGTTCAATTGCTATCTTGGCAGCTTCTCTTTCATGAATAATTGCAGCTTGAGCTTCCTGAAGCTGCGTTTGCGTATCCTGTAAAACATTCTGCAGTTTCGCTATTTCCTGGCCCTTAGCTTCTTCAATATCCATCTGCAACATGATTAATTTTATTATGATGTATAATTGAAGGATGCATATCATCACAAGCTAATACTAAGATTGACAGAGTGAATTTGTAGCTTACCCGCAGGTGTTTTTCAATGTCTAATCTCCATGTTAGCTCGTCAACACGCTTTTCCAGCTTGTCCTTTGCTTCCTTGAGGGCTCCTGTGTCTCTTGCTTCCTGTTTTAGGTCTACATTAGCCTATGGCATATGCAATTATTAGCAGTAAGACTGTAGCAGTAATACTAACCATTCTTAACTTCCGAAGCTCTTTTCTCGCTATTCTAGCTCGCCATAGGCATTGAAGTGAAAGGTTGGCTTTCTTGAGACGTTTATAGGCAGAAAGGGCATAGAAACTTCTCCATTGTGTCTGCGAAAAGACAGATAAATTTTATATCTAGATTGCTGGTTATGTATTATAGAAGCACAAAGGCGGTGAATTTAATAAATTTTTATTCCAATCAAGAGTACAGACCGATATCATTAGTCTCCTATCTGCCTTACTTTCAAATGGTATTACCTGAATGATTGTGGCTCCTTTGTTTCGTCTTCTGCGTCTGAACTCATTCCGTGCTGCCATTGCTCGTAAGCCAGTTTGAATTACTACCGCTGCCTCCTGCAATTTGATGTATGAATTTCTTGCTGCATGAGTACGTGCATGTTTTTGTATTCGGATTGAAGCGGCTTCTCTCCTCAAGTATTCATAAAGCTTACACGCGATCCGTGCTGTGTAAAGCATAAAGAAAAGTATTGTTATGGCAATCATTTACAGTCAGAGAAAGCTTATGACATATCTAATACCTCTCCAAAGTTTCTGGATATTAATGGATGCCTTTCGTAGGATTATAAACTCTTTCCTCGTAAGGTGAGTTCTGATTTGCCTCTGAATGCGCCTGACAGCATGAGCCAGAACTTCTGCTCTTCTAGCATCTAATTCAGCCATCTGCCCCGCTCTGAGAAACACCTTGCTTTTCCCAATCTAAGGTGCAAGAAATGCAAATAATGCTAAATTTTTATCCTAGAATTAGATTTAAATTACTAGTAAGATTTCTTACCTGATAGCCTTTTAAGCCCATTCTGTCACATATTGCAATACATGCTAATTTCTCATCTGACCTGCGATGCAGATATCAACATAATTATTATCCTTGGATCTCATTTTTGTGATGGATAAGATTGGTTACTCACCCATCCACAATATCCGGAGCTAGCATTCCAAACCGGTCTATAAACTCATCAAATGTTCTTTTTGTTGGATACCCTGCACAGCTTATTCTTATGGCCTCTAGTACACCCTGCCAGAGTGTCACATATGTTTAACGCGTCTCAGATATTGAAAACATGTACCATGAATGAGTAAGCGACTTACTCCACATCTTAACTGGTTCAAGACATTGAAGTTCTCAAATATCCCAGGTTTCAGAACTGTATTTGGCTTCACACATCTGATGTAATGTGGCTCTGTTGTGCTCAGGGTTTCCATTAATGATTGTAATTGTTGCTGTAAATTTTTCAATGTAACTAAAATATGAGTGTTTGACTGATGATAAATTTCTGTACGGTTTACTGATTTTCACCTACTTTGAAGCGGGTGCCAATGGAGGAAAACTTGGATTGCTTTGATGTTTCATCAGGCAATGAAGGGAAAATATTTGCAACAAATGAGCAGGTGGAATCATTCAAAAGAGCTTGATGTTCTGCAATAACATAATCCTTATTTTTGTCGAGAAATTGATCTGCTTGATAGGTTACCTGTTATTACAGAAGAGAACATTAAGAAATTCTATATTCACCAGACCTGACAAATGTCTATGTCCTTTTTCTTACATACATCACCAGCATAGTGATTTATGGTGAAGTCGGTTCTAGCAAGCTTTGGTTTGCTGAATCGTTTGTGCGCTTTATAAGTCTGGTACATCTTCTGCGCGAAAGTTTCATGAGTTGACTTTGGAAACATGCTGCAAGAGTGGGAAATTCTGTTATACCTTACTTTTTCTTCTTTTGTTTCAAAGCAAGAGATGTTTCATTTATTTTTTCCTTTGATGATCAGTAGATGGCAGGGGCTAGAGTAGCTTACCAGGCTTCATCAAGAAGAGCAATTATTCCTCCTGGTTTCTGCAGGTAAATAAATATCCAAACACTGTTGTTAAAATTATGAATTTAATTAGATTAGCATGTGTCGTCACACAGACACACATGCACACACAAACCTTTTCGAGAAGATCTAAAACGTCTTGATTGTCTACGAACTCAACATAGCTCCAGTCTATTTCCTCCTTCGTATACTCCTCTTGTTCCATCTTGAAAACATGCTGTAATATATGTTTGTCTAATGAATCAGCATATGTCCATGAGATTATAAGTATACACGGTGCAGGGTGCAGATATTAAGGGAACTACTACATTTTACCTGATTGAAGTGCTGTTGCAACTTCTCATTCGTTAGGTTGATACACAACTGCTCAAAACTTCAATATGCAGAGTGCAGACAAGTTAGTCTCGAGGTGCAGACACCTCTGTCCAGACAGAATGGAAGTAAATACCTGTTGATCTTAAAGCTCTCAAACCCATAAATATCTAGGACTCCAATTATGCTTTTAGCATTCGGATCTTGACCAATCGAATTGTTTATCTTGTCCACGATCCTGTCATAATAGTAGAAGAAGTGGCAGTTATGCATACTTTTCTTTTATTCACTACAACTACAGCATAGATAGTCTTTTATTTCTTAAAATTCAATTAATTTTTTGTCTTCTGTACTTTGGGGTCAGATCAATGTGCAATACTATTTCAACCCTTGAGTTGCTTGCTATCTTCTGCAGTCACTCTTACTTTGTTGCTACAAAACCTTGAATTGATATAAACTATCTAAAATACATCACTTCATCTTCTTATTCCAAGTAACTCCTCTATGAGACTATTGTTATCTTCTTTGTTCAAATGCTATGATTCTTGTAAAAAGTGAGATTCAAGGGGATGACTTGATGAACTCACTCACCAATCAAATAATCTGGAATATATTGTCTTTGCAAAAGCATCCCTGCTTGTGACAGCTGCAGCTGGATCGAGTGGTTTTGTGATGCTCCCATCAGGGGTAACAATGACGCGCTTGCAAAGAGAGTCCTCAAGTGCCTTCTCACTGCACCTGTATCGATGCAATTTGAAGCAACATTCAAGAACATTATAAAGGTCAAATGTTGTATCAAGTGCCAAAACTGAAGTGATCTCTTACTGTAGTAGCTCAGCCGCTGTCTGAAGGTGATATAGTGACTTTTCATTTTTAAGCTTAGATGAATCTACTTCACTCCCCTTGAGAAACTCTATATTCCCCAAATGGAGTATAGCAGCCACCACACGGAATATAGCTTCCTGCTCAACGATAGAGGAAGAGACAAGAGTGTCGATTATGAATGTGAATCGAGGCTGCTTGAAAAATCTGCTGCTTAATACTGCGTTTTCCCAGTCAAGGGATGTACCTGCTCATCCTGGCTGATTCCAACTATGTCCATGGCATTTCTGTTTCCAGGTATTCTCTGGCATCATCTACATTCGCCACCTCATAGCAATTACTTTGATTCAAATAGTGAAATGATCTTGGATCTCCAAGCTTGTACCTCTTCACTTCCTGCAGTTAAATGGTAGGTTTAGCAGTCTAGGAACGGTGGTCATACTCATACAGAATCAATTCATGAAATCCACGTCACCTCTGGAGGCGCTGCGCAAAGCATGTAAAAGCAATGGTAGTTCCTCTCCGGATCAGAGACTTGGCAAACACGCGATCTTTCTAGGAGATAAGTCCGAACTGCAGCCCCTGAGATCTTCCCTGCTTATCGAATTGGATTTCGACAAATTTTCCAAAACGACTGGTACCACCAGTCAGTCAAGTGAACTTCTTCTAACTTAACAACTTGAAATTGAACTTAAAACATTTTGTGCATCCATTTACCTGGAATTGTTATTTTTAACAGTTTTTGCATTGCCAAATGCTTCCAAAACTGGATTTGACTGAAAATATAAAAATTTAGAAATATAAATTTTCTGTGAATCTTCGAATGCTAAGGGCTAACGAGGACAGGAATTAAGGGTGGAGACATCTCTTCTCACCTCCAAAACCTGTTGCTCTACTGTTCTTCCTTCTGTGCCAGACCTCCCTCCCATGAATGCTAGATATCTCATTAACATCTTTGTTGTCTCCGTCTTTCCAGCTCCACTCTCTCCGCTCACCAATATAGACTGGCTTCCGTGTTCATTAATTATCGACCTGTAGCAGGTATCTGCAACGGCAAAGAGATGCGGACTCAGCTCTCCGAAAGCAGCTCCTTTGTACTGCTGCATCATGTGGATATCATACAGATGTGGCAACCTCCGGAAAGGATTCACCGCTATCAAAATGTTCCCCGTGTAAGTCTGCACCATTTTCAAGATTGTTATCAGTCTTCTCTGTTTTCTCTAGCATTCTGCTAAAATTTGTTAATCAAATTGGGTGGACAGAAGTTACATATATCTCATTGAGAGAAAAGCGACAGGCGAGATTGTATAAGACTCCCGGCTCGTGGAGGTACGCTAACTTGGTCATATCATCAACCCCTGAAGGGGGCGCTTCAGTATCCTTTGGATATATGCTTGAAATAGCTGCAACTATCTGTAATCATGAATTCATTCTTTCAAATATATATACTGGAAATATTCCTACACCTTCTAAATTTCAAACTACTAAACAACATTTCTTCAAGGTGATTGCTGCTGGTATATATGCTCTATTTTCCTTAAAAAACATAAAACCATGGAATTTGGCTCCATCCAAAATCTGAGTAAATAAGAATTTCATGACTCGATTGATTAAGATACATGTGTTGCATTTGCATGGTTGCAAAACTGTCAATAATCAACTGGATTGAATATGATACAGTTTGCAGGTAGAAATGTGTTGGTGCTTGAAATTGAAAATTGATTGACTCACAGTGTTGCCATTTGTGGTAAGTAAGGTTGCATCCGATCCTTTAATCTCCAACACTTGCCCATCGATCCAGGCAGCTTCAGGATCTTCAGCCCAAACATGCGATCCAACAATAATGTTTACTGGAGTTCCCTGAATCATCAAATGAGAAGGTTAGTTTACTAATCACAAAACTGCAGAAATCAAATCAAAATCACGGAAAATCAGCTTACCATTTCTAGTAAAGAGTAGACTATCTGAGCATTGAACACAATGAATAAGTTTCAGCTACAGAGAAGAGAGAGTATTTGAAGGAATGTGGAAATGAAAAGGAATGCCGACTGGAAAAGCAGGGTAATGAAGGAAGGTGGTGAAAAACGCAAACACAAAAGCAAAAGGCAAAAATGCAGTGACATTCTGTCAACTCCGATTTTCTTGGTCCACGTCGGATGCTGACATGGCACCCCAAAAGATGTACTGATCCTGTGAAACGCGCGTGAATTCTGTTGTATAAACCGGCCAATGAGATCCAACCAGAGTTACAACAGCAGGAATGATATGATTGTAGCATGGAGGTGAGTGGACAATGTAGTGTAGTAAAATAAAATGTCACATTCTTGCTAATTATGATGTTACTAGGTGCTACTAAACTTTCAATTTTTATGTATTGCTTTTTCTTTTAAATGGTTGGCTTGGCCCCTTAGCTTTCTCTTTAATCAATGGCTTTTAACAAGGTAGGAAGGAGATTAATTACTTGGAAAATATCATCAATAGTGACATTCATGCCCCTCTAGAAAGGAGTTTTATCGAAAATAGATGTTTATCTAAATTGATCATTCATGTTCCATATTGATACCATTCCCCCAAGATTTTTAGATCGTCATGTAATTTTTGAGCAGTTAAGTAATGAAACTCCCCCTAGAAATAGCAAAACTTCGGTTATTTTTCATTTTTAGTGTATTCCAATGTAAGAGCCTTTATTTGTTATTTTAATTATTTGGGGTTTACTTGTTTGTCTTTTGATTTAGTTCCGATCTTGGTATGCGCAGCGTACTTAGTCTATGTATTAGATATTTCATTATTATATTCTGCAGTTGAATTTTGATAAATAAGTTAGCTTTATTTTCATTTCTGTTATTTTCCTATGATATTCAGTACATAATCAGCAAATTTTCAATCTTCTTTGCACTATTTTCTAATATTATATGTATAAACAATATAAGCTCACTCTAATAATCTTGATCAATATTTCAAAAATTAAATTATTAAGCAAATCGGTGAAACTACTTCAACTGGTTGGACCGGCTAACCCACTGGTCGAGTCATATTATCGTAGCAAACACACGCAATCGACCAGAAACATGATCTATTGATGGCTAAACTATATTATCAAACAACCCTTATATTCGTGGTCTTATCTTGGATCAATACATGTACCTCAAATAAGATCATCTATTGCAACATTTCTCCCATTCAACAGCTTGTTATCTCCAATTCCAAACTTAAAAAAGTATTAGAAGACAAAGTTCTCACCCAAATCTCGTAATGTTTGATAAGTTGCTAACTTATTGAGTCCAATATTTTGGTGATTAAGAGAAATGGAGAATCTATAGGCATCACATGGGGATTCTCGTTGTAAAGTTAGTTGATTTTTTTAATTAGAAACCTAGTTGTAAAGATTTGATCAAACATAGAACTTCAAGATGTGCTCTTTTTAGAATGAAGAATGAAGAATGAAGGCTTTGTTTCTGTTAATACCTGGAAAGCCATTTCGGCCGGTGGGCGGTGGGCCCTCCCTGTCCCAAAATTCTCTGACTAAATCCACCAACCTACCATTTTAATTCTTTATTGATACACATTTTTTTTGTAATTAATTTTGTGATGTCATTGACAATTGAATTTCATTTCCTTTTTATTTAGGGTCGGTGGAGTATTTAGGCTTTTACTATTGAAATATTGCTCATTGATTCTTGTGGGTTGGCCATTCACATGGAAATGAAAGCTACTTTTGGTGGGACCTTCTTCATTGTTCAAGTATCGTCTTCAGAGCACCCGCAACGCTGTGCCGTTGCAGTGCCTATGCCGTTCCGGAGGAACGGTTCCGCGGCGGTACGCATTGCAGCCGCCGTGTCGTCGCCATTCCGTGCCTATGCCGTGCCGAGTGTCGTTGCCGCGGCACGCGGCACGACACGTTCCGCCACGCGCCGAGGCGACGTGGCGGGCTCTCAGCGCACGCGTGACGCAATAATTAATTTTTTAAAAAAATTCGAATTTAATAAAAAAAATTTTTTGCAACGGTATTGTGACCGTTTTTTTTATCCGTTTTGTATTTTTTTTTGTATTTTTTTAAATTTATTTACTCTATAAATACTCCTATTTCATATTCATTTCACTCACAAACACACATCTATTCCTCTCAAATCCTCTCTATTTCCACCCCAATTTTCATCTCAAATCAACTCTGTTTTTCTTCTCTCAAATTTAATCAAACTAATGGATCCTTTTGAACAAATGCGTCAAATATTGGAACAATCACTTGAAGAAGATAGACGACGGGAGGCGGAAGAAGCCGCGCCGCCCCAACGACGCTCCCGTACGTACATCCATCGTAACCGGGAGGAAGCCGCCGCAAGGTTAGTACGCGACTACTTCTGCGATAACCCGGTTTGGGGAGATACGTACTTCCATCGCCGTTTCCGCATGGGGAAACCGTTATTTCTCCACATCGCGAATACTTTGGCAGCCCGGGAAGAGTTCTTCCAGGAAGGGTTCGACGCGGTCGGCCGTCCCAGCCACACGACGCTGCAGAAATGTACTGCAGCAATCCGCCAGCTTGCGACTAGACAAACGGCCGACATGTTCGACGAATACCTCCACATCGGAGACAGCACTGGGCGAATGTGCTTGCTCAAATTCTGCAAAGGCGTCCGGGCAGCCTTCACCGACGAATTTCTCCAGCGGCCAAGCACGACCGATTGTCAGTTCCTGCTCGACCTTCACGAAACAGTGCACGGATTCCCCGGGATGCTCGGCAGCGTCGATTGCATGCACTGGCAATGGAAGAATTGCCCGGTGGCGTGGAAGGGGTCCTACACGAGCGGCCACAAAGGCACCCACCCAACCGTTATACTCGACGTTGCCGACTACCGCCTTTGGATCTGGCACGCGTACTTCGGGGTCCCCGGGTCGAACAACGACGTAAACGTGCTCCACCAGTCCGACCTCTTGACCGAAGTTTTGGATGGTAAAGCGCCGACCATCAACTTCGTCGCCAACAACCGGCTTTATAAAATGGGGTACTATCTCGCCGATGGCATCTACCCGAAGTGGCCTACCTTCGTGAAGACGTGCAATGGGTCTGCGAACCCAAAGCAGGCTCTTTTTGCGCAGAAGCAGAAGACTGCTCGCAAGGATGTGGAGAGGGCGTTCGGGGTTCTCCAAGCGCGCTTCAACATCATCAAAGCCCCGGCTCGTACGTGGTTCATGGAGAACATGGTCGACATCATGTATACGTGCATAATTTTGCACAACATGATTGTCCAAGACGAAGGACCCGAGGCGGGAAATTGGTTTGACCCCGAATCCCCCGGAAGCTCAACCGCAAGTAGTCTGCCTCGAAGTGGAGCGCATCCGTCTATACAAGAACGGTTATCTATTCGTGCAAGGACACGCGACTCTAGCGCCCACACCCAACTCCAACATGATCTAATTGAGCACATTTGGGCAAACTTTGGTGGATGAAATTATTAAAATTGTGTACTTTTATTTTTTTAGGATTTTAAGTGTGTGCTTTTTATTTTTTTAAGTTTAAGTTGTAACTTTGTTTTAATGTTGTGTTTTTTTAATAAAGTGTGTTTGTTTTTTATTAAAGTGTGTTTTTTAATAGAATTGAGTTGGAAATAAAAAAAATGAAATTGAATGAATAGTCATTTAAGGAACGGTTAAGGAACGGAGGGTTGCAGGTTCCGTTCCTTAGTTAAGGAATGGAGTAAAAAAGTACAGTGGGGCCCGTAAATAGTAGTTTAAAGAACGGTTTAAGAACGGTATAGGAACATCGTTGTGGATGGCCTCAGCCCCTCATTTGATTTTATACAAGGTTGCAAGAGAGTCAAATTCGTACTAAACTGAAGTTTGATTCATTTATCCTCAAGTTAGATACTTTTTCAAAATTTAAATTAATCTTTTTAAAAAGTCATTATCTTTTTAGAAATTCGTAGTATTCTCATGTCTCACTCACTCAAGATGTTAGCATTTTTTAGTAAGATTGTAGAAGGAGTTGTCAGATGGAGTAAGTAAACATAAAAAAATAGCTAAAAATTTTAATAGAGAGAAAGGGAATTATTTTCAAATATAGAAAATGAATATGTCGAGTGGGACAAACTAGAAAAGAAACATAAACATGTTGATTAGGACATAGGGAATATTAAATTTTGGTTTGTCCAACTAACGGGCTTCACTAAAAAAGCTTGATAGAAACTTATTATCAATCAAAAAAAAAAATTTATTATCAATCAAAGATCTTAATACTAGTATAATTTTATTTACAATGTCATTTTTATGATGTAAAACATGATTATTGTATGTACAAGTACCTTGGTTCACTTACAATGTCAATTTTACATGAAATGCATATAGTGTATAATGTATTTTATTCACTATTACACATTTATTTATGGTATACAAAGATTTGCTATAGGTGTCTTTTGACTCTATTTGGCATAATAAATTTTGGAGTTATAAATGGAATTAAGAAGAAGAATAAGATCTCGTAGATTTACAACTCGCAAAATGAGAACAAGAACTGGGAGTGGGACCCTCATATTTGGTATTCAATTTATATCATAGCTAAGACGAAATCTTGTTCCTATATTTTACAAGAAAAAAAGATTGATTTTATATTTTTATTGATGAAGAGTTCTTGTAGGTCCAATATTCAATTAATTGCGAGGGACATTAAATGAAGAGGTGGTGCCGCATACTTTTTTGAGGCATTTACTTGCAATTCAATATCTTGAGTTGATTCGTATTATATCCACATTTTTCTAACTACATGAGTGTATCATATTATAAAGGAGAAAAATGGATTCTTCAAGAAAAAAAGGGATAAACTGAATCGAAGTTGGATATATTGAAAATTATCATTCTATTACGTTGTGAAGAAAGAAAGGTGTTAGTATTAAAGTATATAGTAACATAGTACTCTCTCCGTCCCAATTTAAGAGTCATGTTTTGTCATTTTTGTCCATCTCAACTTAAGAGTCATATTTCACTTTTACCATAAATAGTAAGTAGGCCTCAAATTCCACCAACTTATTTCACTCACATTTTATTATAAAAGTGATATATATATAAGTGAGACTCATATTCTACAAACTTATTCAACTCACTTTTCTTTACATTTCTTAAAATCCGTGTTCTAATTAATTAGGACTCTTAAGTTGGGACGAAGAGAGTAATACATAAAGATCGTTAGTTTTAAAGAGGGAAGGCTTGAAGCAAGTAGAAAATTTGTAGTGCTATCTTTGTATTTGAAGGTATCAATGGAAATGAATTCTTGATTTAAAAAATATATATATTTATAAAACTGAAATTTACAGGTCTTCCATAAGTAAATTCAATTCTTTTTCTAAATTTTACTCCCTCCGTCCTATTCAAGATGTTCACATTTACTTTTTTGTTTGTCTCAATCAAGATGACTATTTTCCAATTTTGGAAATAATCTCCTATCTTCTCATTAAAATATTCAACTACCTTTTTCCGCTTTACTTTATTCCACCTAACCACACTTCCTAAAATCTCGTGTCGCTCAAGAATGTGGCCATCTTGAGTGGGACGGAGGGAGTAATAGACAGAGGAAACTGATTTCAAAACCGTACAAAAGCTGAGAATCAGATTCATGGCCCAAGCCTTTATAAATAAAACTAATCAATTAAATTTGTACGGTACAGCTGACCAAATAGGCCCAGTGAATATAAATGATATGGGCCCATATCTTTCAACTTCTCTTATCTAATTGGGCTTCATAAAGCTGAAGATATTTTGTCTTCTCCATAAGACACAAACCTGACAGCCCATTTATCGATCTACTCCCTTGAAATCATGCTCGAAATCATTAATTCTCCACGTTTCAGCGTGAGTTTTAAGAAATATAAATACAAATTAATAGGAAAAGTTAATAAAATTTGAATTTCACTTTTATATAATAATTTTTTAATAGAATGATTTAGTTGGATGCAAGACTCATTACCAAAATTCGAAAAGTGAAATGTAACTTTTCATTGTAGAGTTCATTTATAGTAAAATGAGAATATTTTTTATAGAGAAATGAAGTTATTATTTATGAGATAAATACCTCTTTTTTTTCTCTTTTATCACTTAACTCTCGTAATAACATGCTCTTACATATCTATTTACATACGATTGTATATTTGAATTGGGGCAGTTGAAGGCTCAACGCTCCGCAATACAGCATTCCCTCAGGCAAGGACAAAATGGCCATCGTTGTGGATGGTTTTAGAGCTTTTATTTAAATTTTAAAAAACCTCGATGATAGGTATCTAATATGGGTATAAAATAAGTTGGAAAATTCATAATATAAATAAAGACATTGACAAATGCTCATAAATGTATTCTTCATATAATGCATATGCTTATATGATACACGGGAGAATATTTTTAGTTGAAAAGGACTCAACGTGTGTCGTATATTAACAATTATTTACCAAATCGAAAGTGACTAATTAGAAATTACTATCAAATTGGTTATGCGCACTTTTATTTCTTCTTCTATCTGTTCTTTTGAATTCACTTATAAAGAATTATAAATGGACAAGACTCAATAAGAAAGAAAGACAGAAGATATAGGATACAAAAGTATAAAAAAATAATAAGAAAAGGAAAGAAAAAATTACAAATAAATAAATGAATAATATTCTCGAACTCGTTGTTTTCAAGGATAATTCGAGTACAAAAATTCTTTGTTTTAGCGGCAAAATGACTAAAATTACATAGTTTTTTAGTGGATAGAATGTATGTGAAGACTGCTATATCATCATCAATCAAATTATTTTTATCACAATCATGAATCAAATTATTAACAAGGCCCGTGATTTGTAATATTAATGCCACATACTTTTCACATAAGTGGAAGAACCATTGATTAAATAACTTTACGATAAAAAAAAAGAAGAATTTAATTATGACAAAATCGCCCACATCATTATTCCATCAACATTAATAAAAGCGTATCTCGAATCCTTTTCTTGTATTATTAAATTATTTCTTCCTAAAAGAGATTTATATATGTAGTGCCGCATAACCAAACAATTTAAATTTGTATTCCAAAAGTCGACCACGAATTGAATTGAATTCAAATAAATTTTTTTTATCATGGGATACAGCTTATTGCCTAACTATGAGTAGCTAATAGAAATCGCAATCTAAATAGTGTAAGAATGTTTTGACCTTGTCACAAGCACTAATAGTGGTCAACTATCTAAATATGATAATAACCACCAAGAATTATAAATCGCAAATGACATACAACAAAGAAATTCACATGAATCAAACCAAAAAATATTCAAACCCTAAAAAAATAGCTACTCGTGATTGAATTCAACATTTCAGAATTAAATAAGTCATTATTGAAAGGAAGGATAAAAAATAAATAAACTCGTGAATGCACAGTATAAACACTCAATTCTTCAATCTTTGTAGAAATAAGGGCATTCGCAATGGGGCGGACGATGGAACGCCCGATAGCGCGCATCGTCCGCGCCCGCCATCGTCCGCCCCATTGCGGGTGCGTGACATAGGCCGCAGACGATCGTCGCGCCCTATACTAAGGGCGCGGAGTATAGGGCGGACGATGCCCATCGTCCGCGCCATCGTCCGCCCCATTGCGGCCTACGCGGACGATGGCCGCGGACGATAGGCCACGTCCGCACCATCGTCCGGCCCACTGTGAGCTACGCGGACGATCGACGCGGACGATGGCACGCAGTTTCGTTTTTTATAAATAGAGTTCATTTGTAATTTCATTTCACGATTTCAGTTTTGAAACTTATTATTACATTTACATAATTACTGCGAAATGGATTCAAGTCCCAATAGTCCTATGTTTAGCGGAGAGGCGCGTTGGCCGGGTACAGAACCCGGCGAATATCGTTCGTTCGACGCCGACACCCAGTACGATCCCGATTTTAGTACAGAATCGTACGGGTTGTCTGACATGGAGCAGTCTTCCGATCCCGAACCCGCCGCGACCGCTTCCGCCCCAGCCAAAAAGAAGCGGAACCGGCAGCGGGAGTAGAAGTTGCCGCCTCCCGGAAATTGCGATGAGTACGCCCCCGGCCGTACGAACTACACCGACGACGAAACCCTCATTTTGGCCCGGTGTTGGGTAGATATATCGGAAGACCCGATTTTCGCGAACAACCAGAGGCAGGGCGCGTACTGGGAGCACATCGCCGGCCTCTACAATGAGGCCAAGCCGCCGACCGCGTACAAGCGCAAACGTGAGCAACTCCGCAAGCACTGAGATCAAGTGAAGAAGCAAGTGAACTTGTACGCGGCGGAGTTCGAGAAGTCCACGCGGGCACAGGGGAGCGACGTGCGCGCTAAAGCGCTGTTGTCGTACCGGTCGATGTACGGCGACTTCAAGCACGAGGCCATCTGGGCGCTCTTGAGGGACAAGCAGAAGTTCCAAGGTGGAATTCTGCACACTAGTGCGCCGAAGAGGACGAAGACCACCGAAGCTGGTGATTACACGAGCAGCGGCAGCGGCAATCACCCGGTTGACCTCAACCGGACGTACGTGGATGAAGGGAGTTCCGGCACACCGGTGTCCTCCCGGCGTCAAGGCTGCGAAGGCCAAGGGGAAGGCGACCGCGACCTCATCCTCGACCGCTGCAAACCCATCTCCGTTCCCGGAAACGCTCCCGACCCAGACGGCCACCGCGTTTGAGTCGTTGGCAACAGCGTCGATGGCGAGGACGTTATTGCAGACGCACAAGGCCCTCAAGAAGTGTACCGACCCCGACGAAGCCGAATATCTCCAGGCGTTAATTGATGAGCTGCGTCGGAAGTTGGGAATTGCACCGACTGAGTTATTTTTTTTTGTAA
The DNA here is from genome assembly GCF_004379255.2 of Salvia splendens. Lineage (NCBI taxonomy): Eukaryota > Viridiplantae > Streptophyta > Magnoliopsida > Lamiales > Lamiaceae > Salvia > Salvia splendens. Next base: position 12,192 of record NW_024599421.1, on the reverse strand, counting down.
GTTGAATGGTGTAACTTTTTTTTATTAATGCGTCGCCATTTGTTATTTAGATGTTTTTTATTTACTCGTTATTTGTTATTTGAAAATATTTAAATTAATTAAACAAAACAATAAAATGATGATGTGGCGCGCCATAGGGCACGCCTTAGGGCGCCCCACTGCAGGTGGGGGGGAAGAAGGATAAAACTGATGACGTGGCGCGCCATAGGGCGCGCCAGTGCCGATGCCCTAAAAGCTCTATAAAAACTGGGAAAACAAGTCTAGAAACTCAAAAAGGTGGAACACTGAAATTTAAATTAACCTTAAAACATTATGATATCATAATTACAGTCTTGTGGTTAAAACCTACTTGTTCATTAAAATATGCTCTAGTTAGTAAGAATTAAGAAAAAAAGTATACCTTTAACAGAAACAAGAAACTATAATTGGTTTAGGATGTAAAAAAAATGAAAATATGTTTTCCTACTAGTTATAGGATGTAAAAACCTACTTGTTCATTAAAATATGCTTTAGTTAGTAAGAATTAAGAAAAAAAGTATACCTTTAACAGAAACAAGAAACTATAATTGGTTTAGGATGTAAAAAAAATGAAAATATGTTTTCCTACTAGTTATAGGATGTAAAAAAATGAAAATATGTTTTCCGGGAGATGATCAAAGTATAACTAATATTAAGTGTATAATTAGAGAACAAATCTCAGCCATTAGATCAAAATTGTCTAGTTCACTATATGAGCGATTTAGTTTACTATAAGAGTGATGAACTATAAGAGTGATTTAGTTCACTACAGGAAGAAGTGAACCGAAACACTATTATAGTGAAGTATTTACTTCGTGAAGGATTTAGTTCACTGTAAATGCGTTTTGTTTCACTCCTTCCTATAGTGAACTAAATCGCTCTTATAGTGAACTAAATTCGTGTTATCTATTTATGCATATAAGTACTGGTTTCCCTAAATCACTACTCTATGTTTTCCTATAGAAAAACATATCTATACGTTTTCCCACAAAACAAAATTAAAGAAAAATCTCTCCCCGTCTCTATCGGCAAAAGAACTCTCTCGCTCTCTCAAGAAAGGATTCCTTTCTTTTTCTTAAAACGAAAAAAATAATTATGGAGTATATGCGATAGTACAAATAAAATATCATTAAAATAAAATAAGGTTAGAGTTTGAATAATCATCACAGTTACATTCCAATTTATATTACTTATGGAATCTACACGTGCATTATATTGCTCTTATGATCATAGTGAAATTTGAAAAAAAAAACTGGATAAAAAATTAAAAATAGAGTGTAAGTGGTCACACGTATGAGTAGTTTTGCACGAGCCTAGTGAGCTACTATTGAAGAGTGGGGATAAAATAACCGACCCTTATAAATCATGTGAAATTTATAATATTCAGAAATAATACTTCCACTTAATTATAAAATATAAAATTTATAGATAAAATCATTATGGATTTAAGCAGGTTCAAAGAAGCACCTCCACACAACTTATTTTTGTCAATTTCTTACACGACCCAACAACATTAATTTTGGTTGTCTTCCAATATCTAATACTACAAACACATTGTGGGACTATAGTCATTAACTTCCCACATTCTTCTCTTTTAATTGGTGAGTTCCACAAATTCCCAATTTTGTTAATCAGATCAAGGATTCAAATCTGTCACACTAGTATAAGTTAATTCACCATTATATGTAGAAATATTAAATTGAACTTTCACATAAAAAAATTGCATTGAAGTTTTCAAACATGTAATCTGATCACTCATCATGATAATTTTTTTTTTCACTTAGGTAATTATTTGCAATAATGATTCGACCGAGTGGGTAAAAGAAAACATCAAGGAGGTCATTTAATTTGTGCGTTGAAATTTGATATAGTATTAGGTAGTTATGAATTATGATGGAGTATAAAAGGTGAGAAATTATTTGATCTTTATTATTTTTGCTAGGTAAAATTAGATGGAAATCAAAAGTGAGGATTTCAGACAGCATGGTCCTATGATAAGTAAGATATTGACTATCTAATGTCAACTTTTTAAAATGTCTGCACCTTTCCATAACTGAAGGGAAAATTCACAATTATATCCTCTTTTATTAGTTGCTTTAGAATTTAAAAGTTGAATTAATTGATCTACGAATAATAATTTTATTATCGATTAAAATTAAAAATATTATATGTGTCTCAATACGAGTATTAGATTTCTTTGTAAAGATGTTGCGGTTGAGCTCAAGAAATGGTACTTGAAAATTCGATGGTGTAAATTCCGAGCTCCTAACTAAGGGCACCAGCAATGGGGCGCCCGATGGGGTCCACTGTCCTCGGGCGCGGACGATGGCACGCATTTTACTTAAAAAAATGCATTTGACGGGGATCAAACCCAGGTCTATTGCTTGGAAGGCAATAATCCAAACCATTGGACTACAAACAATAGTTGAGATATCTTGAAAACTAAATTGTTTTATACATTTATTAAGATGATAATGTGATAAAAAATGATAATTTATGATTAAAAAGTAGAATTCGGTGAAACGAGAATTTGCTTCTTCGAGTTATTAAGATGTTTATGTTGTGTGATTGAAATGAAGGTTTTTTATAAATGTATTAATTTTTAATCAATGCAATCTTCGCCGGTTTTTAGTTACTCGTTGTGTTTTTTAATTAGTTTGCATTACATATTTGAAAACATTTAAATTAATTAACAAAACAATAGTAAACATATAGGGCGCGTCTTAGGGCGCCACATTGCAGGTGAGGGTAGGAGGATAAAACTGATGAAGTGGCGCACCATAGGGCGCGCCTTAAGGCGCCCCATTGCTATAATGGCCTAAAACCTATGCGAGATCTTTTTAGTATATAACGATTCATGTTCATTTTATTAATATGTACATTTAACTATTCAATACTCCATATTTACTTTCATCGAATGTCTAATATCAACTTGAATTATAAGGAGAAGTTATTAGTCAATTTAAATGCGATTTTGACCATTAAAGATCATAAAAGTATTGCATTTACACAGTAAATATGTAACGCACGCAATAAATAAATTGTATCAAAATTTAGAGTTATACTATGATTAAACAAAGAACTACTTAAAATTAAAGTAGTAGTACTATATGAATACTGTATGTAGAATTAATCAATAGCTGTAATAAGACACACTTAAAATAATATGGAGTATAAATAAAGAGATAAATATAATTATGGAGTACTTGTTATACTTCTAAAATTAAATATATACTAGGCGTTCGACAAGATGAGACTCTTCAGACTCAAGGTTGGTGCTCATGATTCTCAGTTTTCGTAAACAAATGACAAATAACTTGATGATTAAGTGGAAATTAGGTTGAGATGACTAATTTTTATGACTGTGTTTTTGGTTGATGATATATGATCTTTTATCTGTGCTTGGTCTTTTTTATGTTGAATATACATATAGAGAAACAAATGCAATAAAATTTCTTACATAAGTCTTCTTTATAGGTCTCATGCAACAGCAAACACTAAGTTATGACATAATTCAAACAGAATATAGTTTAATTTGATTGGAAAATGGATATTACTTTACTAGATAGTGTGTATAATTGTGAGTGCAGAAATGAGAAAACACATGTGAAAACCTCGATAAAAATAATAAAATATGCCTAAAATTAATAAAGAAATAAGTATACACTGGTATTACTTAAAATGGCAAAATGTACTAGTACAATTTTGTGATTCACATGGAGCTGTATTATAACTCTTCTAATGACTAAGAGCATCCACAATGGCGGATGTCCCGGCGGACGTCGGACCGGCGTGTCGGACGTCCGTCATTAGGCAGCATGCATACGGATACGGACGTCCGCTGCGGACACCGGAGTTCCGCGGCTTTCCGGGACGTCCGTCGGGACGTCCGCCATTGCGTTGACATGACAGACATCCCGGCGGACGTCCCGATTTTTTATTGTATTTTGTGGATGTTTGTCGGGATGTCCTTGGGGATGTCCGCCATTGTGTAGTGGGATGTCCTTATGATGTTGCAGGAGGTGTTTTTGGGAAGTCCGTCGGGATGTCCACCGGGACATCCGTCCCATTGTGGATGCTCTAAGAGCATCCACAATGGGGCGCCCGAAGGCGCGCCCGATGCGTGCCATCGTCCTCAGGCACGCCATCGGGCACCATTGTGGGTGCCCGGACGATGCGACGCCCTAAGCCCACGCCCTATGCTTCGTCCGTGGTAGAAGCGCTCCCGATAGGCAATCGTCCGCACCATCGGGCGCCATTGTGGGCGACGCGGACGATGGCGCGCATTTTTTTTATTTTTTTTAATGCTAAATTCGAAAATTTTGTTTAAATACCCCCTACCCCACCTTCATTTGTAACATTTCATTTCACGATTCCACTCTCGAAACTCACATTTACTACGAAATGGATTCAAGTCCCAATAGTCCGATGTTTGTGGGTGATGCGCGTTGGCCGGGTATAGAACCCGACGAATATCGGTCGTTCGACGCCAACGCGCAGTACGATCCCGAATTCAGTACGGATTCGTACGGTTTGTCTGACATGGAGCCGTCTCCAACCTGACCCTTCGCCCCCTCCTGCTGCGCCGCCGCCACCCCATCCGCCGCTGCCGCCCCTGCCAGAAAGAAGCGGATCCGGCACCGGGCGTACAAGGTGCCACATTGCTAGTATTACGATAAATTTGGCGAGGACGAACTACCAACCGGATGAAACTCTCGTCTTGGCGAGGTGTTGGGTAGATATTTCGGAGGACCCGATATTCGCAAACAACCAGAAGCAGCTTGCGTACTGGAAGCGCATCGCCGAGCGCTACAATGAGGCGAAGCCGTCGATCGCGTACAAGCGTCATAGGGAGCAGCTCCGCAAGCACTGGGACCAGGTGAAGAAACAAGTCAACCTGTTCGCGGCGGAGTACGAGAAGTGCTCGAGGGAGCAGGGAAGCGACGAGAGCTTGAGCGATGTGCGCGATAGATCGCTGTTGTCGTACTAGTCCATGTACGGCGACTTCAAGCATTTCAACATCTGGGCGCTCTTGAGGGACAAACAGAAATTGCAAGGCGAGATTCTGCACACCGGTGCGACAAAGAGGACGAAGACCACCGAAGCTGGTGGTTACACGAGCAGCGAAAGCGGAACTCGTCCGGTGGACCTCAACCGGACGTACGCGGAGGATGAGAGTTCCGGCACACCGCTGTCCTCCCGATGTCCCATAGGCGTCAAGGCTGCGAAGAACAAGGGGAAGGAGACGACGACATCATCCTCGACCGCCGCCGCCCCATCGGCGATCCCGATCCCGACCCTGAACCCGACGACCGCCGCGTATGTGGAGTTAACAACAGCCTCAATGGCGCGGACGTTGTTGCAGACGCACAAGGCCCTCGAGAAGTGTACCGACCCCGCCAAAGCCGAATACCTCCGGGAGTTGATCGATGAGCTGCGCCGGAAGTTGAGAATTTCGTAGATTAGCCAACTTGAATCGTGTAACTTTTGTTTAATCAATGCAGTATTCGCCGGTTTTTATTTAATCATTGCATTTTTTAATTAGTTTGCATTATATATTTTGAAAATATTTAAATTAATTAAATAAACAATAGTAAAATCTATAGGGCGCCCCTTAGGGCCCCACTGTAAGTGGGAAGGGTAGGGAGATAAAAAAGATGACGTGGCGGTGCATAGAGCGCGCATAAGATGCCCCATTGCTAGTATTATGATAAAAGTTGAAATAGGCACTCTAGTCAATGAGGCATGCAATCAGAGCAGAACATAGAAATAGTTGGGTTAGGCTAAAGCACCCTTCTATCATATTTTTAATTAAAAATTGTCAAATAGTAATAATTAAAAATCACGATCAATTCCCACTGCTTGAAAATGTAAAATCGTACGGTTAAGGATTAAATAAATAATGAATAATTCTCTCTCAAAATCACAAACGAGAGATCTGAAACGACAAGTGATTGAAACTGTGAGGATATAAAATTAAATTTAACAAGCTCCAACAATTGCGTCGGTAGACGGCGGCAACCCCATATTGGATTTTTCCCAAATTTCCATTTTTATTTTTCAATTCATTTTTTTCAATCTAGAACGAGTATTAACCACTTACTACACCATGATAAGCACCAAAACGGGTTCCACAGGATAAAAAGCAAAAACCTCTCAACCCCTCCAGCCTTCAATTATTTCAAAAGGAGAGATAATTGAAGCACACCGTGAATGATCACTGCCTTTTTAAAGCTCAATTCTTGAAAAAGTGTCGATCTTGACAAGCTTTCCCCAGTGGATATGAAGGTAAAATTGGTTTTGTGGCTTCTCTTCGTGCTGGCAGCGCCGGGCTCGGGCTCCGCCGCGCGCCGCCGGAATCTCGAAGTTAAGCGCCACCTCAGCCGCCTGAACAAGCCTCCTGTCAAGTCCATCAAGGTATTCTTGCATGTCTCTTGTGTGTTTTTTTTGTGTGTGTGTGTGAAAAGCTGACAGGAAAATGCCCTTCTTTTTTAAGTAGAGCCCAGATGGTGATATCATAGACTGCATCCCTATATCTCACCAACCAGCTTTCGATCATCCCCATTTCAAGAATCACACAATTCAGGTATTCTTCACTTTGTTTCCTTTTTTTTCAAATCTTGAATGTTGTTTTGATGGTGGGAGTGGTTGAATTGTGGCAGATGATGCCTAGCTATCACCCGGAAGGGCTGTACAGAGACGGCAAGAAAGTGGGCAAGGGAGAAAGTGGGATAGCTCAGCTGTGGCACAAGAGTGGGGGGTGTGGCCAAGGGACGATTCCGGTGAGGAGAACAAGAGAAGAGGATTTGCTGAGAGCAAGCTCAATCCAATCATTTGGGAAGAAGAAGCACAAAACTATTCCTACACCACCAACTTATGCCAAACCTCAGCCTGATCTTATTAACCAAAATGGGCATCAGGTAAAAGGAATTCATCTACCTTTTCAAATTTTCGAATTGGGTTCTTGAAAAGGTGGGACTTTTGGAAGAAAAGGGGAGTCTTTTTATAATTGCTGCACTTTGTGTCCACTGTTTCAAGGTTTTTGAACTTTTTGTTGATTGTTTTGAATTTTGTAATGTTTGGAGCTCTTTAGCATGCCATAGCATATGTTGAAGGAGATCAATACTATGGAGCAAAGGCTACCATAAATGTATGGGATCCTAAAATTCAACAAACAAATGAATTCAGCTTGTCTCAGCTCTGGCTTCTTGGAGGCTCTTTTGCATCAGATCTCAACAGCATCGAGGCTGGCTGGCAGGTGAATCTTGTCTACATTCATTCAGCTTATGACTGTACGAATGATCTTTTCGACTAACTTGTGGTGATTTTGGTGGAAATTTTTATTAGGTTAGTCCAGATTTGTATGGAGATAACAACACAAGACTCTTCACCTACTGGACTGTAAGTCATCCAATTTCTAATGAAGTTAGTTACATTGGTTTAGCCTTAATCTTAATTCTTGAATATTGTTGAAATGTCAAATTGTAGAGTGATGCTTATCAAGCCACGGGGTGCTACAACTTGCTGTGCTCGGGTTTTATTCAAATCAACAATCAAATAGCGATGGGGGCCAGCATCTATCCCCTCTCGAGCTACCGTGGTTCCCAATATGATATCAGCATACTTGTTTGGAAGGTATAAAAAATGGGCCCTGCTTCCAACTCTATGATTAACAATAGAAAGATAATGCTACTCCGATGGCAGTTAGTGGATAATATATTATGCAACTGATAGACAAGTTTCATTCAGATCTTGGATATATTATACTACTTGGAATCTCTGACATTATTACATGCTTTTCTCTGTTCTGTGCTCTAACATATATTTCATCATGTTCAGGATGGCACACACTTTTTGAGCATATATTTGAGTGTGTACAGCTTTCTACTCATTTGTCATTTCTTATTTGTTTAGACCTGTGGAAAGTCATGCTGTAAATTCTTTCTTGCTATAAAATAAGGGGTAAAAGACAAATGATCTGTTTATGTTGTTGATTAACGCTCGTTGTAATTCCTTTTAGGACCCGAAGGAGGGGAATTGGTGGATGCAATTTGGGAACGACTACGTGCTGGGATACTGGCCAGCGTTTCTGTTTTCCTACTTATCAGACAGTGCTTCTATGGTCGAATGGGGAGGCGAGGTTGTGAACTCAGAGTCAGACGGGCAACACACGACCACACAGATGGGCAGTGGCCATTTCCCCGATGAGGGATTTGGTAAGTCGAGTTATGTGAGAAATATTCAGGTGGTAGACGAGTCGAACAACTTGAGGGCTCCTAAAGACATTGGAACTTTCACGGAGCAGTCGAGCTGCTACAATATTCAGCTTGGCAGGAGTGGTGAATGGGGTGAGTACTTCTACTTTGGGGGACCTGGCAGAAACTCCAACTGCCAGTGAAAATGAAGAGAAAAATACATATATATTGAATTGGTTTTCCTTCTTGCAAAACCTTTATTCTAGGATTTGTATTCCCCAAAATAGAAAATAAGTTTATTTTGGGGAAAGTTGTTTGTAGCTCAAACATTATTCTGCATGTCAATTATTATTCATTGATGTACCTATGTTAGTTAAGATAGAGAGTGGTGGTGTAAGTTTCTTAATTGAAGAAACATGCATCATATCTATTTTATTTTGAATTTAGAGAATTTTATGCAACTTTATTCATTACAATAATGAATACACCAACCAACTAAAGAGTTCATTCTCAACATCTCACCCAAAAATAACACAAATAATTTAGGATAAACTAGTAGGTTTTAAAACCACATCTTTCATAGTCATGAAATCGTCACTCCGCTACTACTGCACGGTGTTGCACATGCCCGGATTCTTGATACACCAGAGCGGCTGAATAGGCTCAGCCCTAACCCCCCTTGTGACCATCCTGTACCGCCACTCGTTGAGGCGATCCACGGCCTCGGCAGACCTCTTCTTCCCGGAACTGTCCCGGTTCCCCGACCACAGCGTCTCTGCCATGGCCGAAGCCCTAGGCCAGATCCTCTGATCCAAGACGGTAGAATCCGCCTGCTCCGACCACAGCGCCACCTCCCCGCCTATAACCAGCTCTGCCTCCGTGGGGCTCAGCCCGTACGTTATATCGTAGTTATAGATAAGCTGCCACGATTTGAACGGGCCACACCACGACCCGCCATCGGTCTGGTTTGCACCGGGCGGCTGATCATACTCGCTGTTGTTTCCGATGAAATCACCGTGGCCGCAGTCCAAGTAGTAGAAATCCGAGGATGAGACAATAGCGCGGTAGCCGGCAGCAACGATCCTCTTGGTGTTATCTGGGCCGTTGTTCCACGTCTGAAGAATCACGTGTTCCGTTGGAAGCAATGAGGGGTCCACGCTGATCATGGCGTCAAGCAACACGTCCTCCCAATAAACCACGGTGCGGTTCAGAGAGAGGATGTAAGGTAGGGTTGAGTTGATGAAGGTAGAGAGGATCTGACTGAGGGTTCCATTTTTGGAGAGGAATGACTGAATGGTAGGGTCGAGTTTCCAGCAGTTTGGAGTGACCTCGTCGGCTCCCGCATGGAGGAATTGGTCCGGAAACATGGAGGCGACATCGTGGACTATGTTTTGGACCACTTGGTAGGTCTTCGGGTGCAAGGGGTTGAGTTGGCCGGTTCCTGGCTCGGCTGCGTACCGGTCGTCCCAACTAGCTCCTGCGGGCCACCAGAATACATCGGCGCATGTGATGATTTCTGGGTAGGCTTTGGCCCATGATCCCGTGTGTGCTGCAACAAAGCCAACGCATTAATTTTGGTGGACATAATAAAGTACTAAAAATAAGACTAAATAACTTAGTACTGAACAATGTTTTAATACTATAAATAAAAGACACCTCTAATTTTGGTTAAAGACGCAAAATGAAAAAGCAAGACTAGTTTACAAAAAAAAGCTACTAAAAATCTAAATGGTGACCAAGTTTGGTAGACATACCAAAATTTTGTAGTAAACGAGACGAGTTTTAATACAAAATCGATAAACTAACCAGGCATATCAATTTCCGGCACAACTCTAACGCCGCGCTCCAGCCCAAACTCCACCACTTTCTTCACATCCGCCACCGTGTACATCATACCCTCGCCGTACGCTCCTTTCGCCGCCATCTCCGGCTCCGACGGCACCACCAGCGGGAACGAGTGCGAGTCGGTAACATGCCAATGGAAAACGTTCAACTTATTCATGCTCATCGCCGCAATCAGCCGCAGCAGATCCTCCACTCCGTAGTAGTTCCGCGCGGTGTCGAGCATGATCCCCTGTGCATAAACAGTGGTACGTCGGAAATGTACAACCCACACGCAACCCTCGACGACGGATCACCGTACACCAGCTGCGACAGCGTCTCCAGCCCCCGCATCGCGCCCCACGCGGTCTCCGACGACAGCGCCGCCGCGCTGCCGTCGTCGGGGATGGTGAGGGAGTAGGATTCGTTGACGCCGTGTGCGAGCGGGGCGGAGGCGTCGGAGATGGTTATGGTGAGCGCGGCGAGCGGAGGCGATGAGGTCAGGTTGAGATTCGGGGTGACGAGGGGGCGATGGTGCTCGGTGAGGATCTGGCGGAGGTAGCGGCGGACGCGGGGGTGAGGTGGGGGTGGGGCGGGGCGGAGATGGTGAAGTTGGGGGAGAGCGCGATTGCCTGTGGGCGGGGCCACAGGAAGGTGGTGGGCTTGGGCCACACGTTGATTGGGAAACCGACGGCTGAGATTTGTGGAGTGGGAATCAATATTGTGCAGATGAGAATCAATGAGAAGTGTGTGAAAAGTAAGGGATAACTGATGTGATCCATATTTGGATGTTAAAATAGAATTGTGCTATGCTTTTCTTGTGAATGGTGATGAATGATTTGGACCATGTAATGGGGCTACTTATATGTAGTGTTAATGTTTATTTTCTCGTTGTTGAAGAGTCATGTGGATTATAATTAAATGAAATTGAAGAGTTTTATGTCCAATTGTAGTTACAAGGTTAAGAGCTCAATTTTAAATATTGGTCAATCACGAATTGTGTAGTTCAAATGGTATTCTTTATTTTTGTGAGTGATAAATATAGGTGTTCAATATCCGTTCTCCCAACTAGAGTATAGTAGAAATATATTAAGTTGCAATTGAATTTCGACTTTTTATAACTATACAAAATTAATTTGATAACTCATTGAAGTTATGAGATTGTAATAGTTAAAGAGTCACTAGCTAGATTGTACATATAACTAATGTCAATTTTCGACATAACTATCGATAACTCCATATGTTCCAAGTTAGTCGAGACATCTTTTGGGCATGAATTTAAATGATGTTTAAAGATTAAAGTGGAAAAAATCAAGTACGAGGGAGAAAGAGAGAGTAAAACACTCGATAGAATAAAATGTTTGCCAAAAAATAAAACGACCCAATCACTTTGAGAAGGTCCAAATAATAATACGGCTAACTATATTGGGATAGAGGGAATGAGATATTATTTTTCAAAAGATCATGTGTAAAATTATGCTCCTGTTTAGAAACTAAAAGTCATAGTTAAATATACAAAATAGTATACTTGATAGGTAAAATTTTTTTTTTCACAATTGAAGAGGTATATCTAGATCGAATGATATGTAACAACATAATTTTACTATATAGAGCATTTCGTTGTATAGTTGTACTAGCTTCAATATCCCACATCAGCTATGTAAGCCAATAAATGTAAAGTTTATAGACTAAATGAAATTTCTCTCTATAATTAGTTTAGGGTGAGTTCTATTATTTGGACTCTAAGAATTGTTGTTTTAATTGAGAAGAATGGCGCCTTTGAGTATATGTTTAATAAATGTATAATAATAAAACTATTGGTGTGCATAATCTTTTTTATTTGTAAATGAATAGGGAGTATAAGTTTAGGTCGCATCACAATGAACTCGAATTCCCATCGGACATTAATCATACTTCCATTAGATCAACACACACTAATATACATTTCTTCACATGAGTAGTAAAATACTAGTACTAACTTATACTAAGTGGAAAGAAAAAAATATCATGCTGTACTTTTACTTTGTCCGCTTGTGATTTGGAGCTATGGGATTGTCTACAGAATTTCAGAGCTAAAATTTTTAACTGCATTCTTTATCATACATTAGAGCCTTTGAACTTTGATAATAAGGTCATAATCATTATTTATTTATTTTCA